>NW_026262572.1:722863-766026 GCF_009764475.1 Pristis pectinata
TTTTTTTCAAATTTCATCCAAACCAAGCCTGGTAAATGTTGGCAGATGTTAAGGGTTGTGCAGTGAGTGGGAAGGTGTGGTCCATGTTTTAACACGGGAATCTGTACTGGGCCCTTAATGTCTGGGACAGACAGTTATGACCTGGATTTCAAGCTGAAAGGAATTATTCAGTTCATCAATGGCATTAAATTTGGGGTGAGCAGGGGACGTTGTTTCGTGCTCAGTAAAATAAAATAGTTGTGTGGTCACAGGAAGGAGGCAGGAACACTCTCAGTGAGGTGGCAGGCACGCTCTCAGGAAGAGGCAGGAACACACATTGAGGGGCAGGAACACCCTTAGGGGGTAGGCACCCTCTTAGAGACGCGGCAGGAATACACATGGAGGGGCAGGAACACTCACAGACAAGGGGCAGTAACACCCGCAAGGAGGGGTAAGTAACAGCCACAGGAATTGGGCAGGAACACCCACAGGGATCGGAGAGGAACACTCTCAAGGAGGGAGCTGTAACACCCATAGGGATCAGGCAGGACCACTCTCAGGGAGGGGGCAGGATCACTCACATGGAGGGGCAGGCATATTCACAGGCAGGGTCCGGAACACACATACGAGGGGTAGGAACACCCACAGGCTGGGGCAGGAACACTCACAGGCAGGGTGTTGGAATGCTTGGAGCTATTTAGAGATGCAACTGCTCAGAAGCAGAAGCAAGTGCACGCAGAGAGACACATGACCAGATACACACAGGAAACTAAGAGACTGGGGCTAGGACACACACAGTAGCGTCAGGTTCTCAGAAATACAGAGACTGGTGCACAAGCATAAAGAGGTTTGTGGCTGAATGGAGAAAAAAGACAGGAACACCGTCAAGCTGCTCTGCACACAGGTAGAGTGGGAACAATTGGGGAAACATTGAGAACTGGGCGCAGTTGCAGAGAGGAAGAGAAGCGGTGGAGGAGCACACAGACAGAGGTAGGTGCAGTCACAGACAGAGGCTGGAATGTCCTCAGAAAGAGCCGGATACACTCTCAGGCAGTGCCAGGTACACAGACAAATAACACACACACCTGCACACAGACTCACAGAATGACAGTAGCAGCCATAGAGAGTCTGAGGGTGGCAACTGAATAGACAAGGCCAGGTGCACACAAATATACAGGCAGGTTAACCCCCACACAGAGTCTGACACACCAGCAGAAAGAAGACAGAGGCTTTCACACTCACAGTCAGGTGCAGGAGCTCACAGAGAGGTGAACTGATGCACATACTGACGGGGGAATCACACACAGACTGGCATGCACACATAAACACAGAGTGAGCCAGGTACATGGTCAAAAATATTTGGACAATAGTAAGAGAAATAGTAACATTCCCAGACAAGAGCAGGTGTCCCCATGTGAATTGGGATTTTGATGCACCGACAGAGATTGAGACATAATCGGAAATGGACGTATTTGCAAGATCAAGAAAAAGAGAGAGATGCAGGAACAGACAGAGAGGGGGGCAGTACAAGCACACACAGGGACAGAGTTAGGTGAACTCACTAATGGACAACCAGCCATTACACACATGTGTAGGCAGACAGATACAGAGATGCAGGCAGATACATTTTCAGGAGGAGCTGCACTCAGTGTCAGTGACTGTCACACTTACCAGCATGGTCAGGCAGGAAGTAAGTGCAGGGCAACTCGCAGCAGCTGCAGTTTACACACTGTCAGAGGCAGCATCAAATATATTTGGGCAGGCACAACAACAGATAGACTCGGGGACCTTCATAGACTGTGCAGGAACACTCTCACATGGAGGCTGCTCTGGACACATACAGAGACAGGGATACTGACACACAGAGACAGTCACAGACACACAGAAGCAGGAACAGTAACAGCCAGAATCAGACGCACTCCCTGATAGATCCAAATACAGCTGCAGTTAGACTCTGTGAAATGTCCACTCAAGAAATAGGGCAGGTGCATGCTCACAAAAAGAGAGGGACAAGTACATTCAGACAGGATCAAGTACACTCAGGTACAAAGGGGGATACATTCACACAGATTCAGCCAGGGAGGATTGAAAACACAGCTGTGCACACACACAGAGGCAGACACAAATAATTTCAGAGTGAGCTGGACTCAGTGTCACAGGCAGTCACACTTCAAGACAGGGTCAAGGAATTCAGGAACACATGGAGACACATTTACCGAAGGAATGCAGAGGAATTGTTTGTTAACAGTCTGTTCATTGTTCCACTGACCAACTATGCACACTGGGAAATGTCTTTCAGATGGGAGTTGGAAAGGATAGGCAGATACTGAGGGACGGGAGACAGGAATGACTTAGTTTGCAGCAGATCACACACCCTGTAGTGACCTGCAGCCACTGGAGGAATCTGTACCAGCATCTGCAGAGAGGAAACTGCTGCACACAGTCACGAAACCCCCAAAAATGTGATGATGATTGTCTGAAGATGTCTCCGAATTGCACTTCTTTGTGTAGAATATTTAAAATGGTCAATTTTCAGGGCGGTATGGGATTCTGCAGACCATTCATTGAACTTTTATGTTTCTCCTGCATGTTTTCTTTCAGCCACTGACACATGGACACACAGCTCCCTTTGCACATCAACATTTCGCAATCTATCACTAACTGAATAATATTCTATCTTCCTGTTTTCCCTGCCACAGTAGCAACTTCACATGTATCCATGTTATACTCTGCCTGTCATGTATCACGCAGATTGTACAATGAAGACACAAGAGACGGCTGGAATCTGGAGAATGGAACAATCTGCTGGAAGAATTCAGTGGGTTCAGCAGCATCTGTGGGAGACAAGGAACTGTCGTTATTTCGGATGGAAACCCTGGATCAGCACTGAGAGTGTAGAGGGGATATGGCTGGTTTAAAGAGGAGAAGATGAGTGTTCAGAAAGCATTGCAGGGTGATTGGTGGACTGAAGAGGTGTACAAAGTGATTGGCAAGTAGTGCCAGGTAGGTGAGGTGAACCGGGGGCATGTGGAATACATTGACAGCTGAGCATACATGCACTTGTACATATGACAATAAACTCGACTTTAACTTTCCCTTTGGTGTCCAAAATTGAAGTTAATCTTTTGCCCAGGTCAGTGTAAGGAGAATGCAGATGCTCGGTTAAATGTTGTGTCGCAACATGTACAGTCATAAATGGAAAGTATTCAGTTCAGCTGCCAACTGGTGATGATGATTTGAAATCCGTGCAAATTTGAGCAAAATCAGGTACAGCATGGTCATGGAACTGCAGCCTCTGGAAAGTTTCGCATCAACACAACACCCACCTGCCCAGCACTCAAAGTGCGGAAGTTGCTGAAAACCTGAAAACGAGCAGAGGGAACACTGTGAACAGTTTGCAGATGAGGCGCTTTCAGTGTTGAGATCAAGAGCATTACAGAATTTAATATTCAGCTCCGAAATCATTTCCTAGGTCATCACCAACCACCTCTCACCTCTGATACCATTGTTTGGATTTGCAAGGACTGAGCCCTTGTCCCACCACCACCCCCCCCCCCCATGTGTCAATCTGAATGGTTCTTCATCCATGTCTTCTGCTTTTGTGGATTCTGCAGTATTGCAGACACTGACAATGACCGGAAACATTGGGCAGTGCTTGAAGCAAGGGCAGGATAAGTAAAGTTCATCAAATGATGCTGTTGGGGGATAACCATGAAGTGGACAGCTGGAAATATGAAGTACATAAAATAATGGGATGGAACATAAATGCTCAGAACATGAGGAAACATTTCTGGAGAGGGTAAAATTAAATGGTCAATGTTCCGCTTGATGCCTTTCCATCGGACGTTTATTATCCTTGCACCACTGTTGAGACCAATATTCGGCATGTTCGATGCTGACTTAATTATGTTGTAATTTTGTGACATAACAAATAAGCACCCGCTTAAAACTGAAGTTAGGCTCTGGTCGCCCGCCTCTGAGACCAGAGGGAATCTCTCTCTCCGTTATGTTGAAGTTCAACCTTCAAATCTCTGCTCTCCCTCCCTCCCAAGTGGTTAGTCTGACCATGTGCGTGTGTCAGATGCTGTCAGATTTGGCACCAAATGCCGCTTCTTATTCAGGTAGCGTTTTGTTTTCTTTTCTGGTCAAATCGATTCGAGCCTGAATCCAGGTGTTTCAGTTGCCGATGAGATGAGAGTTTGCAGGGCCCCCTGTACTGCTGTTTGAGTTTCATTGGAAGACACACATGAATCCACCTCCATCACTGGCACTGACATGTATTCACTTCATTTTATGGTGTCCTGAATTGAACTGGATCTGTTGACCAGGAGAAAGCGGTCGATGGGTAAAATGTTGTGCCCGTACATGTCCAGGCTGGAATGGAAAGTATTTAGCTCATCTGCCACCCGGTTGATATTGATATGAAATACGAGCAAAGTTGAGAATAAGCAGTTTCGGAGAGGGAACAAAAATGCAGAGTTTTCAGAGGTTAAAATCAAAACTACACCCACCTGCCCTGCACTCAAAGTGCGGCAGTTGGTGCAAATCTCAAAATGAGCAGATAAAATGCTGGAAATAGTTTGCAGATGCGACGCCTTTAATGGCAACATGAACATAATTCCAGGAGTTGCTTTTCAGCTCTCTACTGATTCACCAGATCACGGTTAGTCAGCTCTCACATTTGATGCCAATATTTATGTTTACTCGAAATCCAGCGCTCGATTTGATAAAGTGACACTTCCTGAAAGCCCCGGCCTCAAGGAACAACAAAACCCACCATTGGTCCCGGCGTTATTGCAGAGGGGGCTGCTCTGCCCTCATATTCCAGTCTCAAGGGAGGAGACTGCAGCCAGTCGATGTGTCGAATTGCCCCTCCCGTGAAATCTTGACAATATCAATGGGTTTGTGAGTCCCAGGTCGCGAACCACAGCGAACGTTGTGAGATTTGTCTAAAAATACCCCGATCATGTTGCTGAACAGCTCGATGGGATTTGGCGAAGCTCCGCCGGGCCGAGCTCTGGCGTTGGATCACCCATCGCTGCTCTCAGTCCCCGTGGTCCTGCCGCTGGTTCAGCCCATGATTGATCATTGTCGAGAGCACCTGTGTTCTCTCAACCCACTACCACACAGGAAGAGACATCAAACTGGGGGATGTCACATTTCCAGGGATTTGTAGGAGAGGGGTCAGGTTTAGACCTCCTGGGGTAACAACACAGGTCGACACTTACGGGTTAAATATCCATCCTGCGCCGTGCTGCCACATCATGACATCACACAGGGAGGAGGCGCCACTCCTGAAGGTGACTTCGGAGCCCCTGCCCGTGTGCATCAACATAAAGGCAGAAAACGCTCGGGGTTCACATTGCAGAACATTCCTGTTCCAGCCTCCTGATCGGGACTCTGAGGAACTCAGTGCAAGACGATGAAGGCGCTGGTGATAACTCTTGGAATCCTGCTGGTGACTTCACACATCACTGCACAACATCCAGAGCAGGTACGTGTCTGTGTCGCTCTTGAATCTCTGCGTGGCCGATAGATTGATTTATAAACTGAAGCACCACTGTCAGATTATTTCGGTCAGGATTCTTGTGATATTACAAGGAAAGTCAAGACGTCCGTGAGGTAATAGTACTGAAGGAGTCAATTCTTCCTGTTGCCGGATTTCTACGGTGCGGCCCCGCTGATCGGATTCCGCCGTTCTACCCTCGAGCACTGACTTCCGTTGCCCACCTTTGGAACATAAGCCATGACCATAGAGCCTGATAAACCGGGTGTGCCTGAGATTGAAAGATACGGGGTGCAGTGGTGGGAGCTGCTGCAGGCGCGGGAGGAGGGCAGCGGGAGGAGGATGCAGGTGGAAATGGAGTAGAGGAGAGAGGGGATGGAAAGGAATGAAACGGATGAGGCGGTGGGAGAGGGAGTATGAGTGGCAGATACGAGAACAGCCGAGACACAATTCTATCTCAACCACTGGCGCTCGCTCTCCCTCCATGTCTCTCCTTCCTTATCCGTCCGTCCACCTCTCTCACACACACTGGTCCCCACTACAGCCCGTGCCTCTGACTGCAAACCCCTCCCCACTTCCCCAACTTCATCCGCTCCCTCCTCTCCTACACACAGAAACACACACACACACACACACACACACACACACACACACACACACACACACACACACACACACACACACAAACATTCCTTCCTTGTCATTCCCACTATTTCTCCCCTCCCTCGCTTCTGTTCCTCCCAAACCTACTTTCCCTCTATCCCCCACTCGTTCTCTTCCCACACTCTCCCTGATTCCCGCTCCCACTCGCACGCTGACATTGTTCAATGTTGCTGCACCTTTCCCTTCACTTCCCACACCCTCGGTTTCACACATTGCGCACAGTCATGCTATTCCTTCCCTCTCCTGCAAGTTCGAATACCCCTCACCATTCTCGCTCTTCCCCTCCACAGTTCGTATTGATCCATCCCCACCACCACCGTCCTACCCCTCGCCCTCCTTCCCCAACACTCTGCCCTTGCTCTCTCTCCTCACTATTATCCATCTTATTCCCCCATTCTCCTGCCCCCCTCTCTTCTCCCTGCCCTTCCTCTCTCCAAACTTCCTCTTCACTGACGGCCTCTTAATTCTCCTCATTTCACACCTCTCTCCCCTCTGTCCTCAATTGAACTTCCCTTCTTCAGTTCTGTGTTTCCACTTCTTCTCTCCTTCTCACCACCCTGGGCCTTTCTCCTTCTCTCCCCGCTTCCCTCATTCCTTGGACAAATACACGGGACCATTGTGGACATCAACATTCCCCACTTTGTCCCCATTTTTCTCTGGAAATCATTGGTCTCACATTACCCAAACTGTGCTCCATCTGCCACTGTGTCACCTTGTCTCCGTCCGCTGGCAGCTCATCAGTCCAGTCACAGCTCGGGTTCTCACTCAGTTTTGTGTCCTTGATGTCACATCTCTGGCACAGGTGCTCCCTTTGTGGAAAATCATTGCACCCAACTTTCCGAATGCTGATAGCCCAAGACACGGCCATAACGACCAAAATTGATCAGTTTTCGTATCTGGTCGAGGGGCAGTGCCCGTAACGTTGTCAGAGTCTGTTTCATGATTTCTCCTTGTACTCCCGAGCTGTGGCAAACGATCAATTGATTCATGTTTCTGCAGGAATTTCATGCGGACGTTTCAATTTCGAGGAGAGCGTAGAGTCATGATGCCTGAATGTCGGCAATAAAACCACTCAGAAGAAAGCACTGGGCGAGGGGGCGGCCGGATCATTCACGTCTAAGGTTGCAGGGTGCAAAGGGAATCCGTAAATGATCCAGTGCCGGACGCCGTCCCGGCCGAGCTGACCAAATTCACCATGAATGAATCAGTGCAGGGCCACAGTCTCTTTGTGTTTGGTCAGCTCTCATGACCCCTGAGGCCCGTATGACCTGTGTCAGAATAATCGGCTGCCGTTATAAATAAAACCTATTAAATTTACAGCAGCGTTACATCGGTGTTTGATTCCCTTTAGGATCGAAGCTCTGGGGGACAAGGTGATTGTGGGTGGAATATCACACGGGGAAATTGTCCGGAATGATAAGCATTTTAAAGCAATTACACGCCCGGTAAAATAATCTGCTGGTGGTAGAGACAGAGTTTCAAGCGAGAGAGACAGAGGCAGAGCGAGAGACAGACAGACAGACAGACACAGACAGACGGGGCAGAGACAGGGTGAGTAACAGACAGACAGAGACAGCGACAGAAAGATACAGAAAGGGGAGAAAATCACAGAGACCGATGGAACAATTGAATGATTCAGACACAGAGAGAAAGTACCGGAGAGGGTCAGACAAACAAACCACCAGACGAAATAGGAACAGACTTCCTTTGTCCACTTTTGCAACCTGATCCATTACCATACGGCCTGGTAACCTGGGTGTGCGCGAATGTGAAGGAGACGGGGTGTGGTGGTGGGTGCGGCTGGAGGTGCCGGAGAGAGAGCCGCGAGGGCAGAATGCAGGCAGTAAAAGGATCTGGGGAGAGAGGGGTAGGAAACGGATGAGGTGGTGTGAGAGGGAGTGTGAGTGGCAGAGACGGGAACAGCAGAGACACAATTCTAACTCACCCATTAGCACTGCCTCTCTCTTTGATGTTCACTTTAGACAATCTCGGAGAATCATGACGCCGGCATGTCTGCAATAAACCAACGCGGGCGGCCGAATCCTCCACATCCCAGGTTCGATGCTGCAGACGGAAACGGTGAACGATCCATTGCCGGACTCTCTCCAGGACGAGCTGGCCAAAGTCACCATGACTGATTCCTTCTGCAGGGCCACAGGATCTGTGTGATTGATCAGCTCTCATAACCCCTGAACCCTCCATTACATGTGCCATAAACGTGGGTTGCCCTCACAAATAAAACATACTACATTTATAAACAACAGCGTCACATCTGTGTTTGTTCCCTTTAGGATCGAAGCACTCGGAGGCAAGGCACTGTGAGTGGAATATCACATGGGAAGTTGTTGGGAGAAATAAGCACCCCGTACTTCATCGGAACAACTGAATGCAATTCCACGCCCAGCACAAATAACCCACTGATGGTAGAGACAGGAAGGAATTCTGGGTTGAAGGTGCATTGCGTGGGGCTATCCGAGGGCCGAATGGTTTCAGTGTTTCATTGGATCAGCTGGAAGTCAGTCAGCTGTGGGTGATTCAGCAAAGGTCCGGTGTTCAGGGGTTAAACGGAGTACTGATCATTGAAAGGACTATTATGGTCATTGTTGGAGAACAGGTTAAAGGGCGGGAAAATATTTAAGGGAATGGCTGCTGAAGGGGAAGGACAAGGGTCATGAAGGATGGAGGAAATGGGGCCATAAGGGAAAGGAATTCTTCACGAGGATATCATCTGACAGGTGGTAACGGTGTCGACAGAGTTCAGGACGGGAGTGGGTTGAATTGCCGAGTGATTCTATGGAAATAGAGTTCGTGCACAGATAACGAGCCAGTCTAATGTCATCTGCTGTATCCTGTAATGTACCGGGGCGGCGAAACTGCTTCGCAGATGGAGAGAGACGCCGTGCTCTCCTGGGGAGGGCGGGGCAAAGGAGGGACTCCGCTGTGACGTCGCCTCCAGGTGTGGAGCCCAGGCATCAGCACTGCACCTGACCCTGGTCAACGTCCTCTCGCTGAACAGATTTAGTTGGGGAGCTCGTTGAAGCAGTTGGCGCAGTATGAGTGTGGCAAACCCCCTCCACCTGTATGCACAGAATTCCTGCGCAGAAAGATAACACTTAGAGGGGCAACACCTACAGAAGACGCAGATGTGAGTAGGATTGTGGGTAGTGAGGAAGATTCAAAGAAGCTCTAAGGCAATTCAGACAATGCGAGTGAGCGGACAGACACATGACAGACAGATTGTAACACGGATACGCGTGACGGTACCGCGGTGGCAGGGAAAACAGAAAGACAGCGTATTTTCTGATCAGTAACAGACTGAGAAATGTTGATGTTCTAACGGCGCTGGGTGTCCGTGTGTCAGTGACGGAAAGAAAACATGCAGGCAAAACAAAGAGTTCAAGTAAATAGTGTGCAGAAAGCTACCCCGCCAGACAAGAAAGAATGAACCATTTTAAATAATGCTTGTAAAGAAGTTCAACTCAGAGACAGACAACTTCTATTACATTGTTAATTCCAAAGGTTTCACGGGTGTCTGCGGCAGTTCCCTCTCTCGCTGATTCAGGGAAAGATTCCTTCATTGGCACTTTGTCAGATTGGGATTGGTCAGCTTGTCACCTTTGACCACCCTGCTGTTTGATTTTATTTCCTCAGTGAGGAAAGCAGCTATGTGGAGACAATGGGATGTCTGATGTTTCAGGTCAAGACTCTTCATTCGCACAAAGATGCCTGATGCAGGTTCTCGACCCCAAACTTTCCCCAGCAGTTAGTGTTATGCTACAGATTCCAACATCTGCACTTTCTTGTGTCTTACTTTCAGTTGATGCATTGGCGAATGAAGGCAACTTATTGAACCACTTACTCTGCTGTCCCCAGGGACAAGTGGACACGAAGAACAAGTCCCTCTGTTCCTCAGTGCCCTGTAATGCTCCACCGATCACTGTGTGATTCCCAGACTTTTCGTTCTTCCAAATACACCCCCCATATGTTTGAGGAGCACATTGCACAGGCCACTGCTCTGTCCATCATAACTAACTCGCCCATATTTTTCTGTTGCTGAAGGTTCCCCTCCTCACTGACAACACCGCCAACATGCAGGTCATCTGTGAACTTCATCATTCCTGTCTGGTTGAAATCCAGCTGATAAGTGTCCGTCACAGGCATCACGGGGCCCAGCACAGATTCCTGTGTTAAAACATGGACCACACACGTCCACTCACGACACAATCCTCACCCTAACCTTCTGTCAACACTCACCAAGCCTGCTCTGCATGACATTTGACAAATTAGCCTGCGCCCCTTGCTGCCTCCTTAACTTTTAATCCATTTTCCCATGTCAGACCTCATCCATTGCCTTAATGAAAGGCCTGACCCTGAAGAGCAAGGAAGGAGGTGAGTGTAACCAGGAGAGAAAGGACTCATGGGCAGCTGATATATGAGGGGTGATTGGTGGTTGGAACCAGGTGGGGGAGGCGGACAAAACTAGCTGACGTGGCGATAGATATGGATAAAGGAAGGTGGGAGGAGAGGACGAGAGGAAGGTGAGAGATGGGGGAGGCACATGAGGTAAGGGTTCCTTGAATTGGAAAATTCAAAGTTTATACAAATGGGCTGCAGACACACCACGCACAATATGAGGTGGTGCTCTCCAGATTTGCTGTTCGCCTCACTATGGCAGTGAAGGTGGCCGAGCCCGGAGACAGAGGCGACGGATGAAGAGCATCATTGTGAGCCTGGAACTCGATGAGCTGCTGCAGAGGACAGACAGCTCCAGCATCAGGCAAGGGTGTCAGAGGGTGGGGGGGAGGGAGGGTGAGGTGGCGTGGGGTGCATGGTGAGACAAGGCAGAGTTTCGACCTGTCGCAAATGTGGGTTCACAGGAGAGAGAACAGGGACTGGAATGTGAGTGGGGACTCGGGGAGAGATGGAAGTATGGGGTGCAGAGGTAAAAAGGGGAGGGGAAAGAGTTGTGTTAGGGCTGATAAGGGAGGTCAGAATTTGGGGTCTGTGGTGACACCGGCGGTGACGGATACAGGGGAAGACCCGGCGAACCGTTGTGAGCTCAGGGTCCGGCGGGAGAGCGAGATGTTACCGGCGGAATATCGGGTGTGCAAGTCGGTTGCGCTCAGCTCACCCCACCCACCGCTCCCTGACCCCTGGCACTTACTACTACAACTGCCAGAGGTGCAGCAGGTTTTCTCACAGCGCTTCCATCGCCACCATTCAGGGACGTAAACAGCCTTGTTGTATGTTATGTCAATTGCTATTCCCATTCCCATTGAAATCTGTCCATCCTCAGCCTTATCCACTGCACTTGTAAGGCCAAAGCCATGAGATGAAGGGCTGGTGTCCCGCCTGTGTAGGCTACCACCTGGTGGTAAAGACAGTCAATCTCCCAATTTCCGGTCAGCCTCACCTCCAGTGTGCCCGCCACGCCATCTCTCTCCAACCATCCCCGGTCCTTCCTTCATTGTCTCTTTTTTCCTCATCTCTGCGGATACCCATCATTCTTTGTCATGTCGGAACCTCTCCTGGTTCCGTCTAATCTTACCCTCAAATTTCACACAAAGCACCGCCCTCCCCTCCCCCCCGCCCCTCTCCGACAGGTCCTGGTTCCACCATCCCTTCACCTCTCCCAGAATGGTTCCCATTATCACCTTCCTTACTTGTTATATTCCAGCTCTGGTCGCCTTTGTGTTCCTCTTTATTTTCATCTCTGCGCCTTCACCTTCACACCCCCAACCCGGCTTCATCTGCCATTTCCTCTCCGTCTGCATCTATTCTCCACCTGCCTTTGTCTCCCACTCCACCCCTCTCCCTCCCCTACCTGACTCCATCTGCCCGCCACCATTCAGCCACCTTCGGTCCAACAGTCAACCACTGGCCCCTATCTCACCGGTCCTCCTGTTCGCTTTACACTGCCTCTCTTCCCTCTCCGCCCTTAGTCCTGATGCAGAGTTTCCAACCGAAACGTTGAGAATTCCTCTCAACACCCCGTCCTCCCAACCCAGATGCTTCGATCACTGATTTCCTCCGGGAGATTGCTTGTAGATCCAGATTCCAACCTCTGCAGTCTCTTGTGCTACATCTCTGTTCAATTACAGCTTTCATGGTGACAGAGCACAGGAGCGGGACGACGCATTCATCGTGTTCGCTGAACTGGTTGGGGAAATTAGCACTCAGCAGACGGGCCACCTGAAACATCGCGGGTCCAGAGCATTTGCTGCAGGAAGAACCACGTCAACAGATGCATCTATCCTCTGAAAACAGGCAACATCAGTGTTGCTGGACACGCCCCAGACACCTCAACATAATATTACTGTTGTGATGGGCAAGGACACATATTGGTCATTGGAATCAATGTTTCTCCACCATAATTCATTGGACACACGGCTGGAAACCACTGTCCGCAGACAGGAGGGAATTGCTGACCAATTAAAGCGCTGCTGCTGACGGCGAAGTTACCGACAGAAAATGAAAAGTGTAGTCAAAATGTGACCTTTAGTATAATCAATACTTTATCTACTGAACACAATCCGTACAGGTTTGAACTTCCCTTTATTTTTAAAGTCATTAAATATTTCCCACTACTCTCCTCTTCATCAACGGACGGAGAACACAACAGTTAATTATCATATTTGTCGATCTACAAAACAAGGCTTTGATTCCCCAGGTGCGCTGAATTATGATGTAATTCTCTGACCACCTTGGTCACTCCGCATTAACGTGAGGCGAAAACGTCGATCTTGTTCAGAAAAGTAAATTATGGTAAAACGCAGGATTCCCCAGATGTTACCGAGAGACGCACCTGAAGTTTGTTCTCAGGGGAAATGGGAGGTGAGATGCTGCTGAGATCTAAAGCCCGGACTCCTGCGTTGTTTTATTTCCTTAACGCATTTTAACATCATTCTCAGCGGAAATTTTAGTGCATTCTTTAGCTGCGCTCTGAATTTGGACTGAGTCACCGCATAAATACAAGTTATTGTGCAGCAGCTCAGCAACAGTAGCATGTAGCTGGTTCGGTCCGCGATCAACATCGGGTCACTGAACCGGGTTGAATAATAGTGCTTCATAATTTGTATTAACAGAAAAACAACACAACACGTCAACCAAAGCAACATGAAGCTACCGGATACAGCGAAGAGTAAGGTTATCGACTTGCTTCGTTTTTCCATCTCAGCATCATTGTGACTCGCATCCTTCTTGCTGCCTCTCAGCCTCTAGCGGACTCTACTGGCCGCTAAAATGTGTCCCATGGTCAGAGCATTGAGCAACAATATCAGGAACATTGGCAGCATGGGAGTTAGGAGGTAATGAATCCATCTGAAAACTATCCATGCAGGATCAGTATAAAAGTCTAGTTTCGTTTTACAGTCCCATGGTACTGTCTGTACTGTAACATCATGTTGATTTACGAAGTACCAGGGGATGTTTTTACAACAGAACAGCGGACACATGGTTCCTATAACCCTGGCTGCAATTTTCCCGGTGCAATATTTGGTCCCCATTTTCTGTCAACAAATCATCACATATCGATCAAATGTGAAGGAGAGTGTCAACCACACGGAGATGTCTGTGGCCGCATGACGAAGGACCTTATGCGAGGAGTACACTTGGGTAATGAACAGGAAACTTGTTGGGAAATATAATTCATTAATATGGAACAGTATCACGTCAGTGACAACGACTAACAGGTCTGCTGCTGCCATGGCCACGAGGTAGCGAGAGACACATTTGGAGAGACCGTATTTTCCCCGGGACAGGATCACAATCGACACCACGTTAGCTGTGAGATGGGAACAATCAGAGACGCTGATAAGGATACATTTATGGTGTCAGTTACACAGTGTGTAATTTAATGACTGACTTCACGTCAAGATCCGGGTTGAAATGAACATTTTACTTGTGGTGCCACTGCTCACTGAAGCAGATATTTAACACCCAAATTTAATGCAATGTACCAATTGTAAATGGAAACAGCCAGTAACGAATCAATGAAAGGCTGCACCGGGGTCTTCCTTGCTGATTCGCCCACATCGCCGCTGAACTACTGGGAGTCCGCGAAAATTCACAGCAGATTTGGGGAAGTCGTCCGTCCCCAATTAATGTGAAGGACCATTAAAATCAGCAGAAGTACAGTGGGAAAGGTGAAGCCACTGGAGTCGTCCGAGGGGTGAATGCAGATTTAAATCCGTGAGCAGCAGTGGAGGGGCATGGGAGGTGAAGAGCTGAAGTGTTTCGGATTTTATATGCTGTTCTCAGTGCGGGCTCGTGACATAGACTAATGGGGAAACCTGTGGTCAAACTACGGGTCAGGATTCAAAACTGTCCCGGCCGAGACTGAAAAATTGAGTGGCGAATAATGAGAGTTTTCAGAGTGAAAATGTAACGGACAGATCAGCGCCCATCTCGTTGATGTCTTGAGTCCGCACAACTGTTCCTGTAAACGGATGGGTGATATTCTGTGTTCATAAGTTTAGCAGCAGTTGATGCCAAAAAGAACAAACGGATCTAGTGATGACTTTTACGGTAAGGTCGGACGAAAGATCCGCGGAAACTTCATCTCATCCTTTGAATCAAAATATTTGACAAAGTCGCATTTGCACAGTTACTTCGTAATGGTGAGGACGGTGTGTGACCCAAAGAGGAGAGCCTATTTCATACACACATTGTGCCGCAAGTTGTGATGACTGAGATGGAGACACTCAGTACAGAAACGGACACTTTGTCGCACAGTGTCCTCGCCGCCCCCACCCGCACCAATCCTGCACTAATACCATTTCATTCTTCCCTCCAAAAGGATTCGTCCTGGACAGACACAACCTGTGCCGCGAATGAATCGATGAGTTCAGATCGTCAGGGTGAAAATAACATTACAAAATATTGTGAGAGCAATGCATGTATTTCCGGAGCTGGACTTGTTGCCAAGTTTGAAGCGGCAGGGATTGCATGATTAACCAGAAGGCAGCAGAAATGGGAGGATGTAAGTGTCTTCGGAGAGACACTGCGGATCCGTCAGGTTGACTTCCTGGTTTTGGAGCAACTCAGCAAACATTGAAGCAGTTTTGAAAGGCGAGGTTGGGGAGCGCAGTTGAAGAGTCATTGGGAAACGCGGGTGAAGTTAATTGGGGATATTTCAAAATACATTTACATGGAGAGATATTTCAGCAGGGCGTAGAAACTTGCTGAGCGAGGTTGGTCCACTATCAGACTGCAAGGTTCTGATCATGAAATGAAGTGTTTGTGTGAAGTGAAGCGAGAAATCCCGACATTTGTTTGATGTCAGGAGGAGAATGTGGTAGAAGGATGTTATAGAAGAAAGTCACATTGATCTGTGAAACAATGTCAGGGTAGTTTCACGGCGAGGCAGTGCCATGTTTCAATCGTTCTCTCTGTGCAATTGATTACGTCAACAGCGGTCTGTTGGAGAGGATGTTGCAGAATGCAGCAGTCTGCCACTGATCGGAAGGGGAAATGTGAAAAAGGAGTATAATAATCCTTGAGGAGATGAGGCTGAGAATCTTTGTTTCTTCAGGGAGCGTAAAGCCACCGTCGGTAAGGTTTGGGATGACTTTGAATAATATTTGGTACCTCACTTTAAAACAATTGAGATATCCTTATGAATGACACTGCAGTCGCTTGCCTGACGACCCAGACTCTCAGGCGTGTGTGCAGGCATGGGCGGCTGGTGAGGTCCTCAACTGAGCCATGTGGAAATTGATCAATTTTGAAATTGCAGACGAGGTTTTGCTGAACGGGATATTATCGAGAGTAATGGAAAGGAACGGGAGGGACTTTGACACATGGGGAAAATAAAGTGACTATCACCAGTTATACAGACTGCATGGGTTTACAGTCAAACGCAGTTACCTGGAAATAGTTGAGGAAACAAAATTTTTGGAAGATTGTTGCCTTTAAAAAGATGTTCAGGTGAACCAAACGAACAGGTAAGTCAGACGTAAACACCCACCGCTCGCTTCATCTTAAAATTGATTTGCGGGACACGAAAATTAAACATCAGACTGTTGCCAAGATAATAACGGGGAACATTTCAATAACCATTCCGTAACTTTCGTACTTCGATGTAATAACTTACCAGGAACCCCTAAGGCTGCTATATACGGGATGTAGAGTAATGCTGCCCGTAAGATTAGAGGCAGCATGGAAAATGGATTAGCGCTGAGTGGAACTCTAATGATGGCGGAGGTGTGATGGAGGAACTCTGTCCTCTATGCTGGAATCCTACTGGCAGCGCGTTACAGAGACAGGCTTCATATGTATTAGGGAGACTCTTTCCATGGGATCAGAAAACCAAAACAGAAACATAAACATGACTTCACGGCACCGGAGAAGCGCGTCAACAATTTTGACAATTACGTTAGTGCTGCATCAAATTGATCCACTTGTGAAGTACAATATGAACTTCATTTCTCTCCAGATCTACACCAAATGCTGGTATCTGGTGCATGGCTCTAACGTAATAAACAGGCGCAGCCTCAGTTCTGCAATACTGGGAAACTTTTCGCCACTGCCGTTGTGCAAATGAATTCGACCTGTGTTCCACCTTTCAACGTTTGCTCAGTTCCTTGTTATGCAAACATGTGCAATACAATCCAGGAGATTAGGTTTGTAATTTGGTCAGCAATTTACGAATGATTCAGCCTCTTAAACTAATGCACGCTGAATACTGTGAGTTCAATATTCCGTATGATTGTATCACGCTCATTAACTATTTAATGGCTTCTCCACTCTTGTGTTATATTTTCTCTCACTCGATGGTGAGAGAGCCATTGAAATAAAACCATTAATCAGGGATTAACTGGATGCGGTAAATATGTGGTGTGAAACAGACACTGGGCAGGGGAGATGAGTTAACAAACTAAAATACATACTGAGGGATCACAGCCCCTTATTAAGCAGACAGGAGGAAAGGTGGAAATATCGAGAGCATAAATGCAGGACTCGGTCATTGGGGACTCGATCTCAGTGCATATTCCGGCTCAGTTCCCATACCATTCAAGCATTTGTGTCCAGTAATCTATCTGATGACTACGCAAATATGTTCAGCCACTTTGTCTCCACAGCCTTCTGTCGTGAACATTCCTGCATATCCATCGCCCTCTGAGATAAGAAACCTCTCCTCATCGCCATCGCAGCCGGTGTGCCGCTGATTCTCAATACGCATTCCCTGGGTCCAGATCCCTCAGCCACGGGACACCTCCACCCTGTATATAATCTGTCGAGACTTCTAGAATATTGTACCTTTCTATGTCTCCTCTCGTTCCTCTAAACGCCGTGCATAAATTATTTGGAGACCAGCAACTCCAGCAGCGCAGGTTAGGGTTATGGTAAGGGTTAGGGTTACCCTCTGCTCTAACCCAAACCCTTCAATCAGTTTGGTCAACCATCGTCGCATTCTTTAGATGGCAGCGGTTCCCATTTTTTCATAAAATGCGACTCAATCTGCACAAAATCCTGCAGGTTCGGTGTTTCACTGATGCCCCGTCATTGTAGTCGGATATTCGTGCGCCTGTATACAAAACCCCTTTCACAACATTCAAACCAGACATTTCTCTCTGTGCATCAACTGTGTTTTTTTTAATCCGTGTTCGAAGCTCGACATTGCGATTGAACTTGTCCTTCATGAAGGGATTTGAGAAATTTTAATACGAAATTGCAAGCTCGAGTCCTGTGGCGGCGGTCTTGCGATCTGAACGTTTTTTGTTGTTCTCCTGCCGGGCATTTTGTAACTGCAGATATTTACACTGCCGCTGCAGTTCAACAAAGTGTTTCCCAAGCATGTGATTTTAAACTCTTCAATTTCGGAGGTGACGTCCTGAGCCGCGGGCATTTTCAATACACCTCACTCTTAAGGTCAACATTGTAAAACTCCCCTTGTCATCAGAGACCGTCCTTTCATTGAAACGAGAAATACCTTGGCGGAGTTCTCTAACAGAGGATCGTGGAGTGCAGCAGACTCAGCGTGCGGCTTTGCTGAATGAGGGTGAGGAGGGTCTGTGGCATCTTCTCAACCCAGACAAAGTGACGTTGATGCCATTCGGTAGCAGTTTGGAGAGTATTCTTTGCTCCTTTCCTCATTAAAATGAAGTGTTGGAATTGTGATTGGACGGCAGAGTGAGCTCCGTATTATTCTAATTTAAAGGCGTTGATTTTACTTCCGCGTGTTGAGGGACCTGCTGCATTCAGTATTCCGAAACACTCCTTGCAGCCGCGATGACCACGTCGCTGGGAGGTGCCTCCCTTTGGGCCAGCTTGACCCCCGGTTTCAGAGTATCAGAGACTGCTGGGGGAGCTGTGGTACATTGGTCGGACAAAAATTTGTGCAGATGACAGGATTTTACTCGTGTGTACCTCGAAGTTGAAAGAAGGCCCTTTGTAGAAGGAATGTGTGAGAGCAAGTCAGCGTAAGGAAGGAAGACAGCAAGATACATGGTGAACATTTGTAAACAGTGTGGTGCATCCACTGGTGTCCGGAGAATTCCGGATACTTCCGATCCCATCATCTGCAGAATTATTGAGGACCTGAATTGAGTGCTTGGGCTCTGCAGGAGCACCATTATTCCAAGCTGGAAAGGATTATTCCTTTCTTCTATTGTATCCTATTCATCTCCCACTCCATCGCTCTGCAAGCGATCGCATTTATTGTCACGTGAATACATTGAATATTTTATCTGTTTATTGATGCAAGCGCATTGCATCACACAGATCTGCGGTCGACTCTCCGCTGCAGTGGTGCGGCACGGTAGGGTACATTGGGTCAGGTCAGTACAACAAATGTCAGCAACAGTTGTATCCCCAAGATATCTCCGCTTTTTGTTTCCACTCAAACAAGGTAAAACCTCCAACAGTTGTCAGAAATCTGTGTCGGTACCCATCTCGCTGAGAACATATTTATCATCGGCATTCACCACTGCAGACCCGACTGCATATTTGATCTGGTCTTCCTGGAGCCAGATAGAAAGTTAAATCAAGCAACCAGTTTACCGGGTGCGGAGTAATTGTGGGGATGTGGTTGGCAACAGAATCTGTGATTCATTACAGAGGAGCGTGAGCTCCACTTTACGATGTTTCTGAACGTTGGAGCGGGATTGAAATGTCAGCAGGGTCATTTCATTTTATCTTCGGACTCCCTGTTTCAATAAGATCTTTATTCCAGGACTCCACAGAAAACCCCACATTGCCCTCATTCTGTCCTGTTAACATGCCTCTTCGTTCGTTTTCGCCACAGTTAACATCACGATGATTGTGGCCCTGTCTCGGAGGAAAAAGTGCGGTCTCTCCAAGAGTGATACCAGCTACCTGGTAGCCATAGCAGCGGTGGATCTACTGGTCATTATCTTTGATTTGATATTCCGGCAGGGTAGCGTAGCGGTTAGCGCGACGCTATTACAGCGCCAGCTATCGGGGTTCGATTCCCGTCGCTGTCTGTAATGGGTTTGTACGTCCTCCCGTGTCTGCGTGGGTTTTCTCCGGGTGCTCCGGTTTCCTCCTACATTCGAAAGACGTACAGGTAGGTTGATTTGGGTGTTTAAAATGGGCGGCGCGGAGTCGTTGGGCCGAAGGTGCCTGTTACCACGCTGTAAATATTTTTTTTAAAATGCCGCTTATACATAACATATATTTTGTGAAATCCATCCCCATGTGTACTATGCACGCCGTCCTGCTTCACGCCGTCACGGACTGTTCCGTCTGTTTTACTGTCGCTTTCACTTTTGACAGATTTGTAGCCATTTGTTGCCAAAGGCTGAAATCTCATTGTTCCATTGAGAAAACAGCGGCAATGGTTCTGGGAGCGATGACTGCACTGAGCAGCAGAGAGAATGGGTGTTGGTCTGTTATGTACGCACCTTGGTCCAGGTTGGTGAATGCTCCTTGGTTTTGTCATATTAATATCCGTGTTATAATCTCAGTGAGCTGGACAATTGCTGAGTTTCTTCATTATATTCTCATCCCGCGTGTCCCATTTATTGTGATTCTGCTCTTCAACGTTTTAACAGTCAGACACATTTTAAAGGCCAGCAGAGCCCGCAGGAGATTCCGGTGTCAGACCAGCGGAGAAACTCGCAGAGACCGAGAGATGGAGAGCAGAAGGAAATCCATAACATTGTTGTTCGTCATCTCGGCAAATTTGATCCTGTTATGGTCAGTGTTTACGGTGAATTCTATGTGGAACCGATTTTGGAATTTGGGCTATAATTCTGTTTACCTCCCCAGTTTTACAGCCGACATCGGGGTCATGTCCAACTTCTGAATTGCTGCTCAAACATGTGCAGTTATGCTGTGACACAGACTAAGTTCAGGGAGTAGTTGAGGATTGTGTTGACTCATCCAATTTCTCAACTGCAAAATAATTTAAATGCCATTATGTTGTGAATAAGTTCCAGCATCAATCTTCCTTTTCATGTTTTCTCCGTCCCACTCTCCACGGGAATCTGTGATACGGAGGTTGGTGGGGGGACAGGCGGGGGCTGTGGGTGGGTGGAGTTTGACCGAATATATTTTCAATGTGTTTTTCTTTGAAACGTCTCTCAAATATATTCCATAAATAACTAAATAAAAATACACATTCTAAATATGCAGCGAGTTTCGGTCAGTTTCGTTGGAGAACAGAGTTATCAGTGTTGATTAGCAAGGAAGCATTCAGGGTTTTCAGCAATGTCAACTGAAGTCTTGCGAAATTGCACAGAAAGTTGATACTGCTGAAACATGGTGCTACTTGCAGAACCTAGAAAGAAAATCAGTCACTTTCACTTTGTCGGGGACTGGAAACCATAAAATATCACCACGTCGCTCCACCCTCCAATTGGGAGACGTTAATCCTTGCGGAGTTATATTTTGTTTCCACAGGCCATGGGTGAACCTGCACGGACTTCTCATAAGTACATATTGATTGACATATAATGAAGAGTCAGCCGGCCGCGTGCAGGTGCACTGTTTGAAAGATGTTGTGAATCAGTACATTGCAGGAGAATACATGCAAACAGATAAGATATTAATGACATGAAGGGAATTCTGCCCATATTATTGAAATCCCTTATAACCTGGCTTGAATACGACAGGCTCGCAGTAACTATCAGGATCAGGATCTAAATAGTGGGATTTCAGAACCAGAATGACCAGGGCTCCGATCTCATGTATCCCCAGCTGGAGGTTTCAATCCAGGGTCATTGCTCTCCTCTTATTCAGTACATCTTATTTAATCAGCTAAATTGAACTTTTAAATTGACAGAAATTTCCATCATTGGAAAACCTGATCTCAACATTATGAATCCAAAGGAATTTATCGGAATATTTCACAATGTGTCTTCACCAGGAAGATTCCCGTGCGCTCAAGGAGAGAACGTGCAAACTTCAACGCAGACGGCACCGGTGCTCAGAATTGAACCTGGTACTCTGGCACTGTGAGCAACGGCTCTAACAGCAGCGCCACTGTGCAGAGATCTTGCTGTATCCAGTTCCCTGAGCAGCAAACATATTTCAATAAATCCACTGGTCCAAGCACCATATAGACATCTAATAGCTTCCATTTAATCTGGACGCGGGAACTTTAGTGTTCTTCCCAACAACAACCACCGTTTATCTGTTCCCCTACTCACTACGTTCTGCTTTGCGCAGGGGCCGCTCTCCCCAAAACTGTCTGGTTCATTTATCCCACCCTGTCCCCTGGCTTTTTCCCATGTAAGAGCAATAAATGTAAACACCTGTCCCCACTCCTCCTCCCTCGCCACATTCCGGGGATCTGAGCAGCCCGTGGAGGTGAGGAAGAGGTCCACATGTATCTACTCCGACATTGTCTATTGCAGTCAGTACTGGCGGTGTGGCCTCCTTTACAGCGCGAAGAAAAGGAGCCCGCTTTCTGGAGTACCTGCGCACTGAGCGCAATCGCTATCTGCAGCTTATGGGCGCATGTTCTCTCAACTCTCTGAACATTGACTTTTCCAATATCAGGTAACCCGCACCATCTGAGTTAAGTTCTCTCCTTCTTATCCACCCTGATTCTCTCATCTACACCTACCTTCAAACCTATTCCCATTCCCCGTGTTATCCAGTTTCTCTCCCATTCCCAGTCTGATCCCATCTCTCCGTCATGCACAGTCTTAACCACTTAACAGTGGGTCTCCTTTCCTTCCCCACCTGATTCTATCTGCCCATCACTCACTCACCTAACCCACACGGCCTCCTATTCCCTCCCCCACTGGTGTCATCTGCATATCACCCCTCTCTTATGTAGCTCCACCTGTCACCTTCTTCATTCTTAGATTCCACAATCTGCGGCCCTTTGTCTTCTCCGTTTCTCACCTTCAAGCTTCTGACCCGACCTCCAAACACCGCCCCCTACCTGGCTCCATCTAACCATCAACCCCCTGCTTTTCTGCCGGCCACTCAGCCTCAACACTCTATATTCGCTATCTGCTCCCTAACATCCAATCTTGAGGCAGCGTTTTGACTCGAAACTCGGACTATCCTTCTGCCTCCAGAAAAGGTGCCTAACACGCGGAATTCCTCCAGCAGTTTATTTTTTTTTACTCCAAAGTAATAATAAAGTGGTAGATTGTTCAGGTACTGTGTGCGTTCAAGGCTGAAATCAAGGAGCTATTAGTACAAAATGGCAGAGCTCAAATAACGCATCATCTCTCCCTTGGCCATGAGTTATATGAACGGTGATTTCCTTTCCAGCTTTCACTCGGTACATTGCAACGAGATATCCACACATTTAACAGATTCACTCTTGAAATCACCTCTTTGTAGAAAGCAAGAGACACAAGATACTGCAGATGATGGGATCTAAAGTAGAACAAAAAAACTGGAGAAACTCGGGGTCAGTCGTCTGCGGAAGGCAAGGATAGATCGACGTTTGCGGTGGAAGTGCCGACGGGCAGCACGAGGCACTGCTGTGCCGACCTGTGTCCACATCTCTCTGAAGTTTCTTGCAGTCACGGGCAGAGCATTTTCCATATCAAAACGTCAACCATCAGGATGGGATGTATTCTATGGTGCATCAATAAAAATTGGCGAGGGTCAAAGGGGACATGCCAATTTTTTTGTGTCTCCTTTGGAAGTAGAGGCGTTGGGGAGCTTTCTTGGCCTTGGGACAAACGTGGTTGGACCAGCACGTGCTATTGGTGATGTTCAGTCCGGGGAACTTGAAACTCTCAACATTCTCGACCTCAGCACAGTTGATGTAAACAGGAACATGTTCACCGCCCCACTTCCTGATATCAATGAGCAGCTCTTTAGTTTTGCAAATATTGAGGGAAAGGTTTTTCTCATGACGCCATGTTACTTAACTCTCTATCACTTTCCTGCGCTCCGATTCATTAGATAGGGTCCATACAGTGGTACAATCTGCAAAATTTGCAGAAGGAGTTCAAACAGAATCAGGTCACGCAGTCGTAAGTGTATGGGGGGTAGAGTAGAGGGTGAGGACGCAGCCTTGTGGGGCAGCAGTGTTGAGGATAATCGTCGTGGATATGTTATTGCCTTTCATAGCCGTTAGCGATCATTTGGGCAGAAAGCAAGGATACAGTTAGAAAGACAGTTGTTCAGTCGCAGGTTTAGGGGTTTGGAGCTGAGTTTGCTTGCATTGACAGGATTGAGGATGGAGCCGTAGTCAATAAACAATAGTCGAAAATAGGTACAATTACTGTCCAGATGTTTCAAAGATGAGTGTAGGGCCAGAGAGATGGCATCCGATGTGGACCTGTTTCGGTAGTAGGCGAATTCCTTGGGTCGAGGTTGTTTGGGAGGCTGGAGGTAATGCTTGCTATGCCTACGCTCTCGAAGCACCTCATGAGGGTGGATGTCAGAGTCACCGGGCGGCAGGCAAACAGACATGTAAAACTGAGGTGAGTCACGAGACGGCGAAGCTCTCGTATCCTCTTTCACGGAGGCTTATGGAGATTGTATCGCTAGACGACGTGAGGAGGACGTACTTACATTATTGAAAGTCCAGGGAATTCCAGGCTGTGGAAGGAGCAGAGAAAAGAGGGGGAGGCCTGGGTCAAAGCAGCCATTATTTTGATAAATGGCGGGACACTTCTCAGGGACAAGCAGTCTTACTTCTCTTTCAAGTGGCTTCTTGTCATCAAATCCACGAGTCCACTGGTTTATGTAAATTTCAGTTAATTCAGGAAAAAAGATTGGCATCACCCACTCTGTTCTCAACAGAAATCCCGTTTTTACTAACTTGTCGAGAGGGGGCCGGACTGCGCAGGCGCGGCGCGGGCAGCTTCAAAAAGGAGAGTGGGAAAAAAAATTTCGGAGGACTCGAGGGCTTCGGTTCGGAGGACTTCGAAGCAGCTGAGTTTTTTCTGTTTATCACTTTTATTAAGGTTGCAAGTGTAATGGTTAGTTTTTGTTAGGGTTTTAAGTGTAAGGGTTAGATTTTTATAACTTGCTTTTCTAAGTGTTTTAAAAGTTTTTTCTAACTAGTCGAGTGGAGGCTGGACTGCGCAGGGGCGGCGCGGGCAGCTTAAAAAAGCAAACAGTCTTTCGAGCGGGCAGAGTCAGAGAGTGCAGCTGAGTGAGAGACAGCAGAGTGGTCGGGCTTTGGCTTAAGGGGCTTCGGCGTGAAGGGGCAAGGAGGGTAAGCAGCTGGTAAGTAGGAAAAGGTAAGGTTTACCTGTTGTCTATTATACATTTGTAGGTGGGATTAACTGGAGGGGGGGGGGGGAAGAGGTAGTCAGATGGAGGACATGGTCATATGCTGCAACTGTTTGACGTTGGAACTCGTAGACCTTGCTGCGGCCCAAGATGGCCACATCTGCAGTAAGTGATTGAAGCTGGAGGAACTTCGCTTCAGAGTTGATGAGCTGGAGTCGCAGCTACAAACACTTCGCAGCATAAGGGAGGGAAAGAGTTACGTAGACACGGTCCATCAGGTGACAGTCAACCCCCTTAGAGCAGGTACATTTGTGGTTCGAGATACAGATAGAATGGTGACTGTCAGGGGAACGAAGTGGAAGAATTCAGGCAGGCAGACAGAGCAGGGAACCGCGGAGGTTGTTCTCCTCAGTAACAGGTTTTCCGCCTTGGAGGCTGTTGAGGAAGATGACCTGCAGGGGCCGAGCTGCAGTAAGCAGGTCTCTGGCACTGGGACTGGTACTGCTGATCAGAAGGGAAGGGTGGGAAACAGACATAAGGTGCTGATAGGGTACTCGATAGAAACAGATAGGAGGTTCTGTGGCGGTGAGCATGAATCCCGAATGGTATGTTGCCTCCCAGGTGCCAGGGTCCGGGATGTCACTGATCGGGTCCACAGGATTCTTGAGCGGGAGTGAGAACAGCCAGAAGTTGTAGTCTATGTTGGCACCAACGACATGGGTAGGAAGGGGGGTGAGGTCCTGAAGAGCGAGTTCAGGGAGCTAGGCAGAACAGGACCTCAAGGGTAGCAATCTTGGGATTGCTGCCGGTGCCACCGATAGTGAAGACAGGAACAGCAGGAGGTGGCAGATAAATGCGTGCCTGACATGTTGGTGCAGGAGTGAGGGTTTTAGATTTCTGGATCATTGGGATCTCTTCTAAGGAAGGTGGGACCTGTACAGAGAGGACGGGTTACACCCGAACCAGAAGGGGGGCAATCTCCTTGCGGCTAGGTTTTATAGGGTGGTTAGGAGGGTTTAAACTAGTTTGTGAGGGGGAAGTGAACCGGAGGAGTAGGTCAGAGGAAGAGGGGGATGGGGAAAACTTAGATCAAACAGGTAGAGAGGCTTTGCGGAAGGAGAAACAGAATACAGGCAATAAAAGTAGTAAGGTAGATGGACTGAGGTGTGTTTACTTAAATGCAAGAAGCGTCAGGAATAAGGGAGATGAACTGAGGGCTTGGATAAGTATGGGGGACTATGATATTGTGGCTATTACTGAGACTAGGCTGACGTCAGGGCAGGAGTGGATTTTGAATATTCCTGGTTTTTGGTGTTTTAAGAGGGATAGGGAAGTGGGGAGAAGAGGAGGAGGGGTGGCGATACTGGTCAGGGACACTGTTACGGCTGTGGCAATGATGGATGTTGTAGTAGGATCATCTCTGGAGTCCGTATGAGTGGAAGTAAGGAATAAGAAAGGAGCAGTTACTCTCCTAGGAGTATTCTATAGGCACCCCGGTAGCAGTAGAGAGATAGAGGAGCAGATTGGCAGGCAGTGTTTGGAGAGAAGCAAAACTAACAGGGTTGTTATAACGGGACACTTCAACTTCCCAAATATAGACTGGAACCTGCTTACTGCCAAAGGTTTAGATGGGAAGGAATTTATTCAATGTGTCCAGGATAGAATCCTGACGCATTATGTCGACAGGCCGACTAGAGGGAATGCCATGCTAAATCTAGTTTTAGGAAATGAACCGGGACAGGTGAAGGATATATTGGTGGGTGAGCATTTGTTGGACAGTGAACAGTGCTCCACAACCTTTAAAATTGTCATGGACAGGGACAGGTGCAGAGAGGACAAGAAGATATTTAATTGTGGAAGGGCGAACTATGAGGCTATAAAGGGAGAACTTGGGAGTCTAAACTGCGATGTCCTTTTTGAAGGGAAATTTCTATGGAGATGTGGTCGATGTTCAGGGATCTTATGCAGGATGTTATCGATAAATATGTCCCGGTGAGGCAGAGAAGGAATGACAGGTGAAGGAACCGTGGGTGACGAGAGAGGTGGAACGACTAGTTAAGCAGAAGAAGGTAGCATACATAACGTAGAAGCAGCAAGGTTCAGACAGGACCCGTCAGAAATATATAGCGAGGAAGGATCTTAATAAAGGGCTGAGGAGAGCTAGAAGGGGACATGAAAAGGCGTTGGCTATTAGTGTTAAGGGAAATCCCAAGGCCTTTTTCACGTATGTGAAGGGTAGTAGAATGGCTAGTGTAAAGGTAGGTCCGATTAAGGACAAAGGTGGGAGATTGTGCCTGGAGGCGGCGGAAGTAGGAGAAATTCCCAATGAATACTTCTCTTTGGTATTCACCAAGGAGAGGGGTCTTGATGACGCGGAAGGGAGTGCTGTTAAGGGTAATATTCTCGAGGTAGTAGACATCAAGAGAATGGATGTGTTGAAGTTGTTAAATAATATATTTCCAGCGACGAGAGAGCGGAGATTGCCGGAAAATAACGAGGTTTTTTTTTCTCTTTCTAGCGTTCGGGACAGCGGCGAGTGACTGCGCAGGCGCGTGACGTCACCCGGAAGCGCGCGGGCGATTTGAAAAGCAGACGAGCATATCTAGCGGGCAGCGTCGGAGCGGGCAGCTGAGTGAGAGGGAGCAGAGTGGGTTCGGCTTTGGCTCAACGGGCTTCGGCGAGAGCGGGCAAGAGGCGAGATGATAGAGAGGGGTGAGTTATTAGTTTAGTTTAGTGTTGAGCTCAGTGATATTCAGCAGTATGCATCTGGGATTAGTGTTGTGTTTGGAGTGTCAGATGTGGGGCCCCTGGGAGACGACCAGACTCCCTGATAACTACATCTGCGCAAAGTGCACCGAGATGCGGCTCCTCAAGGAACGGATTGAGAGTGTGGAGCAGCAGCTGGATGACCTTCGGTTGGTTAGGGAGAGCGAGCAGGAGATAGACAGGAGTTATAAAGATTATGTAGACAGCACCTCAGTGGCAGTCCCCCTCAAAAACCGATATCTCATTTTAGATTCGGTTGGAGAGGATGACTTCATAGAGGAAGACCTCAGCAGCCAGGACCTTGGCACCGTGTCTGATACTGTGGTCCAGCAGAGGAAGAGACATGCAGTGGTTATTGGGGATTCGATAGTAAGGGGTACGGATAGGACATTCTGCGATAGCGATAATGAGTCTCGGATGGTGTGTTGCCTCCCTGGTGCCAGGGTACGGGATATCACAGACCGTGTCGAGAATATTCTGAGAGGGGAGGGTGAGCAGCCAGAAATCTTGGTACATGTAGGTACCAATGATGTAGGTAGGAAAAGAGAAAGGTCCTGAAGGAGGAATACAAGGCATTAGGGAGAAGGTTGAAAAGTAGGACTTCAAGGGTAGTAATCTCAGGACTACTACCCGTGTCGCGTATCAATGACAGGAAGAATAGAAAGCTCTGGCAGTTAAATGCGTGGCTGAGTGACTGGTGCAAGGGGCAGGGCTTCAGATTCTTGGATACCTGGGACCTTTTTTGGGGGAGGCAAGACCTATTTGCTAAGGATGGGTTGCATCTAAACTCCAAAGGGTCCAATATCCTGGCGGGAATGTTTAATTTAGTTGTAGGGGAGGGTTTAAACTGATCTGGCAGGGGGATGGTAACCAGGATGCTAGGTTACAAGATGCTAAGGTGAGGGAGAAAGTGTATAGAAACGAATCCATTGAGGATGGCAAGAATGACAGGTAGGTGATAAGTCAGGATAATTTACTGAATAATAGAAGTACAACAAATCCGGATGTTAGGATACAGAATGTTAGGATCGGGGATGAGGATGTTCGGATACCGAATGTTAGGATAGGGGATGAGGTCTACACGAACATGTCTAAGATAGTAGGTAGCGAAGATAGTAAGAAGGATGGACAGGTAGAAAGTCAGGATAATCTGCTGATCAATAGAGGTACAATAAAATCAATAGCAGATACCAGTCTAAACATACTATATTTAAATGCACGTAGCATCAGGAATAAAGTAGATGACCTAGTGGCACAACTACAGGTTAATAAATATGACATCGTTGCAATCACTGAGTCGTGGCTTCATGATGGATGTGATTGGGAACTGAATGTCAAGGGGTATACAGTATATAGGAAGGATAGGAGGGTAGGCAGAGGGGGAGGTGTGGCCATGATGGTTAGTAGCGATATAAAATCAATAGAAAGGAAGGACATTGGGTCAGAGGAGGTGGAATCCTTATGGGTGGAGCTGAGAAATAGCAAGGGTAAAAGAACAATAATAGCAGTCATATATAGGCCCCCGAACAGCAGTCAGGAAGTGGACCATAAGTTGCAGATTGAGATAGAAAAAGCATGTCAGAGTGACAATGTGAAGTTAATTATGGGGGATATAACATGAAGGTGGACTGGGTAATGCAGCAAGGCGGTAGTACTCAGGAGAGTGAGTTTGTTGAATGTCTAAGGGATGCTTTTCTGGAGCAACTTATTGAGGAGCCCACCAGGGGATCGGCTGTTTTGGATTGGGTGCTGTGTAGTGAACCCGAGGTGATTAGGGAACTAAAGGTAAAGGAACCACTGGGAACAAGTGATCACAATATGATTGAGTTTAGTTTCAAGTTTGAGAAGGAGAAGCTGATAACTGGTGTATCGATATTTCAGTGGAATAAGGGAAATTACAAAGGTATGAGAGATGAGTTGGCCCAAATTGATTGGAGGAGTAAGTTAGCTGGAGGGACGGCAGAGGAAAAATGGAAGAAATTTCTACAGGAAATAAGGACAATGCAGGACAGATATATTCCAAGAAAAAACAAGGCTTTGAATGGAAAAAAGGCACAGATGTGGATAACGAGGGAGGTGAAGGATAAAATAAAAGCAAAAGGGGCGGAGTACAAAGTAGCAAAAATTAGTGGGAAAACAGAAGATTGGAACGATTTTAAAAATCTGCAGAGAGAAACTAAGAAGGTCATTAGGAAAGCAAAGATGAGTTACGAAAGGAAGCTGGCGGACAACATTCGGAAGGATTCTAAGAGTTTTTTTAAATACATAAGGAATAGAAGAGAGACACGGGTTGACATAGGACCAATTGATAACGGTGCAGGAGGTATTATAATGGATGATAGTGAGATGGCAAGGGAATTGAATGAATATTTTGCATCGGTCTTCACCGTGGAGGACATAAGCAATGTGCCCATTAGTCAGGAGTCTCACGAATTGGAGCTGAGTTCAATTGAGATTAATAGGGAGAAGGTGCTTGGAAAACTAAAGGGGCTTAAGGCTGATAAGTCTCCCGGACCGGATGAGGTGCATCCCCGGGTTCTGAAGGAGGTGGCTGTGGAGATAGCAGAGGCGTTGGCGATTATGTTTCAGGAATCGATAGATTCTGGCATGGTTCCGGAGGACTGGAGGGTAGCGAATGTAGTTCCGTTGTATAAGAAAGGTGGGAGGCAGCACAAAGGCAATTACAGACCTATTAGTCTGACGTCAGTGGTGGGAAAATTATTGGAGTCTATCCTCAAGGAGGAGGTTACCGAATACCTAGAGGCGCAAGGCAAGATAGGACCTAGTCAACATGGTTTTGTGAAGGGGAGGTCCTGTCTGACCAACCTATTGGAGTTTTTTGAAGAAATCACAGGTAGGGTGGATAAGGGAGAGGCGGTAGATGTTGTGTATTTAGACTTTCAAAAGGCCTTCGATAAGGTGCCTCACAAGAGACTGATTAATAAGATGAGAGGTCATGGAATTATGGGCAGGGTAGCAAAATGGGTGGAGAATTGGCTGGTTGGCAGGAAGCAAAGGGTGGAAATAAAAGGATCTCGTTCTGGTTGGTTACCGGTTACTAGTGGTGTGCCGCAAGGGTCGGTGTTGGGGCCTCTCCTTTTTACCTTGCACATCAATGATTTGGATGATGGAATAAATGGTTGTGTGGCTAAGTTTGCGGATGACACCAAGATAAGTGGAGGAGTAGGGAGCATAGAGGAAATAGAAAGAATGCAGAGGGACCTAGACAGTTTAGGAGAATGGGCAAGGAAATGGCAGATGAGATTCAATGTTGAGAAATGTGCAGTTGTACACTTTGGAAGTAGAAATAAGCGGGTAGATTATTATCTAGAAGGAGAGAAGATTGATAGTGCGGTAGTACAAAGGGACTTGGGGGTACTCATACAAGATACCTTAAAAGTTAACCACCAGGTTGGATCGGTGGTTAAGAAAGCGAATGCTATGTTGGCATTCATCTCGAGAGGTATAGTGTATAAAAGTAAGGAAGTGTTGATGAGGCTCTACGGGGCGCTAGTGAGGCCTCATTTGGACTACTGTGCGCAGTTTTGGGCCCCGCATCTTAGGAAGGATGTGCTGACGTTGGAGAGGGTTCAGAGGAGATTTACGAGAATGATTCCAGGAATGAAAGGGCTTAAGTATGATGAGCGTTTGTCGGCTCTTGGACTGTACTCGCTGGAGTACAGAAGGATGAGAGGGGACCTCGTAGCGACATTTAAAATGTTGACAGGTAAGGATAGAGTAGATGTGGCTAGGATGTTTCCCTTGGTGGGCGTGTCCAGGACCAGAGGGCACAATCTTAGAATTAGAGGGTACAGTTTCAAGACAGAGATGAGGAGAAGTTTCTTTACCCAGAGGGTGGTGAAATTGTGGAACTCCTTGCCACGTATAGCAGTGGAGGCCAGATCAGTGGGGGTATTCAAGGAGGAGATAGACATATATCTAAATAGTCAGGGTATCAAGGGATATGGGGATAAGGCTGGCAAATGGGATTAGAATAGTTTTTTTTCTCTCTTTTTTTTCCAACCCATTTCTTTTTCCCTTTTTCTTGGAGCAGACTCGATGGGCCTAATGGCCTGCTTCTGCTCCCTTATCTTGTGATCTTGTGATCTTGTGATATAAAGACAGAAAAAACCCGACGCCTGACGGGATATTCCCCAGGCTGCTTCAAGAGGCGAGCGAGTAGATTGTTGAACCGCTGGTAAGGATATTTGAGTTCTCGTTGTCTACGGGGATGGTGCCGGAGGATTGCAGTGTGGCGAATGTTGTCCCCTTGTTCAAAAACGTTAGTGGGGATAGTCCAGGGAGTCTCACGTCTGTGGTGGGTAAACTCTTAGAAAGGATTCTAAGGGATAAGATCTATGAACACCCGCAGAATCATGGACTGATTAGGGACAGACAGCACGGCTTTGTGAAGGGAAGATCTTTTTTCATAAGCCTGATAGATTCTTTGAGGAGGTGACGAGGAACATTGATGAGGGCAGTGCGGTGGATGTGGTCTATATGGATTTTAGTAAGGCGTTTGGTAAGGTTCCTCATGGTAGTCTTCTTCAGAAGGTCAGAGGCCAAGGGATCCAAGGAAGCTTGGCTGTGTGGATTAGGAATTGGCTTTCATGTAGAAATCAGAGGGTTGTGGTGGAGGGAGTGCCCTCGGATTGGACGGCAGTGACTAGTGGTGTCCCACAGGGATCGGTTCTGAGACCTCTACTTTTTGTGTTATTTATAGATGATTTAGATGAGGGGGTGGAAGGCTGGGTTAGTAAGTTTGGGGACAACACTAAGATCGGCGGTGTTGTGGATAGTGTGGAGGGCTGTCAGAGCTTACACGGGGATATAGATAGGATCCAGAGCTGGGCTGACAAGTGGCAGATGGAGTTCATTCCGGAGAAGTGTGAGGTGGTACACTTTGGAAGGACAAACTCCAGGGTAGAGTACAAAGTCAATGACCAGGTACTTGGCAGTGTGGAGGAGCAGAGTGACCTGGGGGTTCATATTCACAGTTCACTGAAAGTTGCCTCACAGGTGGATAGAGCAGTTAAGAAGGCCTATGGGATGTTAGCTTTCATAAATCGTGGGATTGAGTTTAAGAGCCGCGAAGTGATGATGCAGCTTTACAAAACTCTAATTAGACCACACTTAGAGTACTGTGTTCAGTTCTGGTCGCCGCATTATAGGAAGGATGTGGAGGCATTGGAGAGGGTGCAGAGGAGATTTACCCAGATGCTGCCTGGATTAGAGCGTATGGAATATGAGGAGAGGCTTAAGGTGCAAAGGCTTTATTCACTGGAAAGGAGGATGAGAGGAGACATGATACAGGTAGACAAAATATTGCGAGGAATAGATAGACAGTCAGCACCTCCTTTTCAGGGCACCAATGCTCAAGACGAGAGGGCATGGCTTTAAGGTTATGGGTGGGAGGTTGAGGGGAGATGTCGGGGGAGGTTTTTCACCCAGAGAGTGGTTGGTGCATGGAATGCACTGCCTGGGGTGGTAGTGGAGGCAGATACATTGGACAGGTTCAAGAGTCTGTTGGATAGGCATATGGTGGGATGTGAGATAGTGGGATATGCAGGAGGAAAGGGTTAGATAGTATGAGGGTGGTTTGATGGATGGCACAACATGATGGGACGAAGGGCCTGTTTTGTGCTGTATTGTTCTATGGTTCTAATTGTGAAGAAAAATACGGCAAGGAAACAGGCCCTTCGGCCGAACGCGTCCGGGTTGAACGTCCACTTACCATTCTTCAACTGCTTTAATGGTGATCTTACTTGCACCAGAAGATCCGAAAAGGGTGTGTTCGTTTTCTATTGCTTTATGTTCTGGTAAAGTGAAGAAACCCATGTCTGAATGCAGTCAGACCAAAACAAATTTCAGGCCTGAGCCGGTAAGTTCCAGGTAATACTCTAGCCACAAATTGCCAGGCAAAGACTATCTCCAAAAAAGTGAGAATCTTACCACATACCGCTGAGATTAACTTCATTTGCATCGCTGAGAAGAGGAAGGCCTCTGGCGTGCTTACCATCATTGGTCTGTGCATTGAGTATAAGAGTTAGAAAGTCATGTTGCTTTTATGTACAACTTTGGTCACCCCGCCCTTGCAGTATTGTTTGCAATCCTGTTCTTTCCATTTACAGGAAGGATGTGGAGGCTTTGGTAAAGGGTGCATATGTGGTTTACGGTGATACAGCCGGGATTAAAGGGCATGAGTTGCAAGGAGAGGTTGGACAAACTTGAGTTGTTTCTCTGGAGCGTCAGAGATGAGAGACAGAAATAGAGCAGACAGCCTGAATCCGTTTCACAGAGTGGAAATGACAATCACTGGAGGGACGTGCATTTAAGGTGAGAGAGGAAAGGAATTTCAGAATGAGGTGAATATTTAACCTACTCAGGATCCGTTTTGTTATTTCCAATGTTCTTATGTGTGTTCTAATCGTACCGGAAAATAAAAAAGAACCATCACCGTCTCCGGGCCGACTCGCACTACCCAGATTGGAATCTGGAAGATTCAGAAGCCGAGCTGACCGGTTAACAAGCAATTACTGCACATGGAATTATTTACATATTGTCACGAGGTGCTCAAAGTTCATTTGACATTTATTGTTAGGGTTTCACATATCAAATATACTTGCATAAATTAATTCCCCATCCTCGAAAGGAAAGAACAGTCCATGTTCACAACATCTGAGTATTTTTGTTGTTGTTTGTTCGGCGGTGTGCTGCACATTATTCCCAACAATGAGTATTCTGGAGAGTAGCCATTAATACTTCCACCCGGCAGGAAGGACCCGTGTTCCATTCACTTCCCTTGTTGAGTGCAGATAAGATATTTTACCACCCCATGTCCTGTAAATGTGCTGCATTTCTTACTGTAACACAGAACTGGGTCCGATATTCAGCAGTTCATATGAGCAAGATTCTTCATTCTTCCGCGAGTGAACCTGCCCCTCTGATGAACAAGATTTGAGTGAAGCAGTTAGAATGTAACGGTATGGCAAAAATGATGGGTGAGTGTAGTTTCTGCTCCTGAGGAGAATGGTGCACTGGAATTGACAGAGACGACCGAGTTCTCAAGCTCCGAACAAGCCGATTGGATCTGGAACCTTAAGAGCAAAATGAAGAGACGGAGGACGCCTTTGGTCCCGTCTTCCAATGAAATTGGAACTGATCTGTACCTTCTGTAAGAACAGGTCCTTTCTGTTCCTGTGCGTTCAGAACAAGATTGCCAGGCCGTCGTTTTACCCTGCAGGTTCAGATTTTCTCTTGTTCGCGCTGCAAGGAAACTACAACCAAAGAGAGATTCTATAAACCGTTGTGGTGTCCCCGAATGTACAGACCGAGACTCTCAGTAAATGCAGAATCTGTCAGTCATTGTGCACTCTGCAATCTGTTCTGTAAAGTCTCACGGCAGACACTGTCGACTTAATGGATGTGGCAAGTTAATTCCACAATTGTAGGTTTTGTCTTTAGTCGATCTGAGGTCAATGGAAGATTCAGGGAACGAAATTCCCGGACGCTTGCACGAAAGTTACAAACAGCTTTTACAATACCTCCATCAACGTGATCCACCATTTTGAGAAGAACAAACGTTGTAGAGCGAAGAGTCACAGAGCCATGGTGGTAAACAACACGGAAACAGGTCCTTTGACCCAACAAATCCATACCGACCGATGTGCCCACACAAGCTCGTCCAACTTGCCTGCGTTTGTCCCCTATCCCTCAGCATCTTCCCATCCACGTACCCGATCAAATGTATTAAAACGTTGCGATTGTACCCGCCTCGACCACTGTGTGTGTGATTAACATGTGTAGATTCCCTTTTAATCTTTCCTCTGTCACTTTCAGCCCATGCCTTCCAGTTACAGACTCCCTTCTCTGGAAAAATGATTGTGATATCCACCTTGTCTACGCCCCTCAGGATTTTCAATACCTGTATCGGGTCACCCCTCGGTCTTCAGGGAAACTTTCCCAGCCTGTCTCGGTACTCCTAACAACAAAGCCACCAGACCCAGCAAGTTCCTTGTCAATCTCTTCTGTATATTCCGTGCCTCCATCACAATCCTTCAATGAAAGTAGATTTCAACACCATTTATCCCAGTGGATTAAATGAGAAAGCAGCAACATATCTGGATATCTTGTGTTGCCTTTTTTTTATTCCTTTCGTTATCTGTTATTTCGCCGTCTGTCTTTTACCTTTTTTCAATACGAAATACAATTGTTCTCCCCATCTTTTCTTTACATTCATCTTTCACTCATTTAGTTTAAGATTAGTTGTGCTGTCAGCAGCTGGATGCCCCTGTTGCAGACATCCGAGATATTTGTACACTGACTGCAGTTGAAGCTCATTGCAGTGAAGCCTGGTGAGGTCACCTGGGATTCCTCCCTGCTCCGTTTAAGGAGCTGACGGCATTGTGGCACCTCATACGGTCAGTGTCATAGCTCCAGCATCGCTACTGCCCGCCTTGCATGGAAGAGGAGACATGCAGTCGACTAACATTATTGAAGCAATTCGTGAAATGATGCGGACGGAAGAAGTATTTCAGGACAAACAAAAGGTATTCCACCCTTTGATCGCCTTTGTTGGTATTCCTGGTTAGTATTAATGTCAAGTTACTGTTTTTACATTCTTTTTTTTGAATTTCCTTGTTATTTACGTTGCAAAAGTCAGTGATTGAAGACCCTGTGAGTTTCAACATTCCCCGATGATTTTATTGCAACAACTGTTCAAGCTTTGGCAGCGCTGGTAAATCTGCACATGCCAGTCTGTTGACTCCATAGATGCTGTGAACCTCTGTTTCACCCCTAAGCTTTCTCCATCTCAGCATAACTTCGCCACTGACCCTCTTTATTTTGCATCATGTTCCGTTATTATTCAGACAGTTTATATATTTCGCCACAGAAATAATGGAAGATTTTGTTTATCCACAGTGTATGGTCTGAAATATAATTGTTGAATATCACTGCTTGTGAATGTTTCTTGATACCGTGTAAATATTTTATTTCCTGACTCTATTTTCTATTTATTTTAAATTTTGTAATAGGATTCTCATTGTGAAAAGTACTGAGCATGAACACTGTTTGCACTCTCGCATAATGGCACGAAACCGACCATAAACAGCTCTCTTGCCCAAGTTCCACAGAGAATTCAGGCAAGCACTTTTATTTTCCCGGCAAAAACAATTGAGAACAGTGAGCGTTTTCCTCCCACGTTGTGATTCTGAAGTGCGCAATGCGTTGCCGATTCTCCATCAGACTGGGAGATAATTTCTAATGTCTGCTTCATTTATTTTTGTTTTCACTCTTCATTATTTAGCAGTTAACGTGGGAGTGATTCCGATTAAGGAGTTGATACTGCAATTATTTCAGCGTTGCTTGTTTCTCACTTTCCGAACCTGAAGGACATTCAGCTCCTTCTGTCCGTTGACGCTGACTGCAGAATGCGTTTTGACACTCGCGCTTTCACCCCACGAGCAATATATTTTTTTTCTGTTCATGATGACGACCTGTGCTTCACTCCTGGTCATTCTCACTCCAACGCATCCACTCTGCTGTCGCTGGAATCTTATCGATTTTCCGTTCCTACTATTCAGACGTATCAGAACCGATTTGTACATTCATTAATTGCTCTGTAACGCAAAGAGTTTCGCAAAAGGCTCAGAGGAAGTCCATTGATGAAGAATTGAAAATCTTGTCATTTGTTATTAATCGGACGTTTTTCCTTTCCACAGTATGTTCATGATGTGCAGAATGCAGTGTCGGTTGTTGTTGCACTTCACCTTCCATTTTGCGTTCTTGTTGTTGGCAATCCGCCGCAGATGTATCCCTGAATGTTCGGGTTATCTCTTCCAGCCTGATGCACGTTTTCTGTTTTTATCCATTTTCCAGGTCTACCTCGTGATAATCATGATCCTGAATCAGGGCAAGTACGATCTCTCCAGGTTTGTCACTCGCTACCTGATCGCCATGGCAGCGTCCGACCTACTGGCCGTTATCTTCGATCTCACGTTAAGGCACATTCCCATTGTTTTCCCGGAGCAGTTCAGTTTTGTGCTGTTTCTCCCTGTGTGTAACATCCATGCGGTACTGCTTTATGCAGACACAGACTGTTCTGTCTAGTTCTCCGTCGCTTTCACATTTGATCGGTTTGTGGCCATATGTTTTCAGAAGTTGCAATCTACATATTGCACCGAGAAAACGGCGGGTGTAGTTCTCGGAATGGTGACTGCGTTCCTCTGTTTAAAAGACACGACTTGGTACTTCGTATACATGAACAAGTATCACCTTGGCAACAACCCCGCATTTTGTGGCGTGGAAAGGAGTGTTCGTGTTTCACAGCAATCGAGATCCTTCATTACGTCCTCACCACCGGAGTCCCATTTGTGTTCATCCTGCTGCTCAATGTTGTAACCATCAGAAACATTTTAGTCGACAGCAAAGCCCGCGGGCGACTCCGGAGTGGTGGTGGTTTGGGACATCCCAAGGACCCGGAAATGGAGAGCCGAAGGAAATCCATCATTTTACTGTTTGTTATCTCGGGCAATTTCATACTGTTATGGGCTCTGTTTAAATTTAATTTAATTTTGAATCGAATGTCCTGGTTGAACAATCAGATGTACAATACACATCATGTTATACAAGAACTTGGGTTCATGCTGCAGCAGCTGAGTTGCTGCACAAATACGGTTATATCTGCCACGACACAGACGAAGTTCAGAAAACAGCTGAAGATCAAGGTGAAATATCCGTGTTCTCGAATTTCTGAAATGATTAATTATGAAGTACATCAGAAGGAATGTCAGCATCAGAAATCCATCCCATCTCATCGACATGTCAATCCACCACGTAAGTCTCTGATCAGGGAAGTGAGAACAGCCCTCGATTCCCTGTCATGACGTCAATGTCATTTCCTTGCTGATAGCAGGGAATGGGTTGATAATTCCCAACTCCGAAGGGATTACAGTTTCGGGCACATCTTCCCTTTCTCTCCCCTCTCCGGATTCCGCAAGGATTGCTCCCTCCGTGACTGCCTTGTTCTCTCGTCCCTCCCCACCAGTCCCCCTCGACCCAGCTATCCCAGCAAACGCGCTCAGTGTTATACCTGCCAACAACAGCTCCTCCCTGACCTTCATTCAGTACCCTAAACAATCCTTGGTGAGTCAGTCCTTTACATGCGAATCAATCGGTGTCATTTGTTGCATCATGTGCTTCCAGTGCTTTCTCCTGTACATTGGTGAGACCTAACGTGATTGGAGGATCTCTTAATCAAGCACATTCGCTCCATTCTCCAGGATCTCCCGGTGGCGGCCACTTTTATTCCACTTCGCATTCCTATACAGACATATCAGTCCACGGCCTCCTCCATTGCTGAGTTAAGGCTGGACGCAGATTGGAGGAACAACTCCTAATATTCCATCTTGGTAGTCTTTAACCTGACGGCATGAACATCGATCTCTTTAAATTCCCCAAACCACTCTCCACTGTCCCCTTTTTCCATTATCTCACCGGACCCATCACCCCTTCTCCATCCCCTACCCGGCCTCTCTATCTGTCCATCAGCCGCACATCCGTCCATCCGGTTCCCTTTCACACCTCCTTTCCTATTTTTCTTGGTCTGCTGGCCTCTGCACTCAAATTCCAACTTCTGCAGCCCTTTCTCATTTCCAGCTATCATATCCCAGCTTTTTACCTCATTCCCACTCTCCTACTCCCTCACCTGCCTGTTATCCCCCTCTCAGCTGGATCCACCTATCACCCGACAGCTCTTGCTACTTCGCCACAACCCACCTTCATAGACTGGTTATCTCCTCTTTCTTTCAAGTCCTGATGAAAGGTCTCGACAGACGTCGACTGCCATTTTCCCTCCAGAGATGTGTCTGACCCGCAGAGTTCCTCCAGCATTTTGTCTATTGCAGTGGGTTGACACTGTTTGGACCCACTGCACTGAACTGTGTGAGATCAGTCGCGAGTACCATGCCCAAAGGGAAATTCCTCTAGTTTTGAACTAAACGTTGACATTCAGTGACAGATGCGGAGAAGCCAGAGGTCACCTGTACCGCCTAGATCGTCCTGATGACGACATTGGGACCAGAGTGAACATAATGTATGGTGCAATGTATGAACTTACGACTCGTTCACAACATTTAACAATACAGCCTCACTCATGAGTCTCGCATCTGTTCCGGCTTTCTGTGACTCTGTTGAATTCTCAGACCAGCTTTGTGCATGTGAACAATAAAACATCAGAAATAGAGGTGGATATAGGCCTTTGCGGAACTCATCTCTTGTCAATGTCACCTCAGTCCAGGACGGCCGACGCGTGATCACAGTCAAACCTTTTATGAATGTTGAATGCATCAATAAATTCATAACTTTCTGCTAATCTCAGGGAGGTACATGGTCACTCTGCTTTCTTCAAAGGGGAAAACACAACTCCCGCTCATGAAGCTGGCGAACATTTATTGCATTCTCTATCGCAAGGATATGCTTGCATCAATAGGAAGATCGGACCAGCACAGATAATATTGTCAAAGGCCCTGCATGTTGCATCTGCACCTTAATTGTACAATCTTTGCGCCTGTATGCCCTTCACAATCGTCATTGCCACCAGATTGTGTCACCTACAAATTTGGATTCAGTGCACTTGTGAACCACTTGACATGGGTTTTGAGCAGCTGCGAGCCGAGCGTGGATGCCTGCGGCCCGCCGGGATCACAGTCTCAAAACTGGAAGAATTTTGGAAATATAATTTGCCGTTTTCTGTCCGGTAACCGGTCACACATTAAAATCTGTACTTTACTCCCAATAACACGCACTGGAATTATGTTGATGAATTTCTTGCGTATTTACTGACCGACGTTATCCCGAAAATACAAACACCCCACGTCCAGAGATCTCCGTGCCCCAATGACCCCTTTTAAACCTCATCAAACTCCCAATCGCCGATATACTTGTCAAAAATATTTCTCTTCCATAACCCCTTTTGGTTCTTCCGAATGTATGGCAGTTCTACAACAGCCCCGATCATACATCATTACAACAAATCCCTGTATTTCGCTCACTCCGATTAAACAGTGCATTCCCGTTTCCCTCACTGTGGAATTTTTCATCACGGAGTTACAGAGTTAACTGGGCCTTATTAAGGCTGGAACGTCACAGACACAATTTCTTTAATATTTTTGCCTTTTTCCTGAACTAAAATCCAATCCCTGACGTCTCAGTCTCCGAGACCCCAACAGTAACAGTATGTGTATACGTGTCTGTATGTGTGTGTGTGTGTGTGTGTGTGTGTGTGTGTGTGTGTGTGTGTGTGTGTGTGTGTGTGTGTATTTGTACACACATGCACACATGTATGGAAAATTGGTATATTATTGTCACATATTCCGAGATGCAGTGATAACATTTCTTTCGCATGCCATCCACAGAGAACATTTCATCACATCATTGCATTGCGGTAGTACAGGGAAGCATTAACATAATGCTGAAAAAGGGTCCTGTGCACTGAAGTAAAGTGCAGTGTAAACAGACAATAAGGTGCAAGCACATCATGACGTAGATTGTGAAGTCAAATATACATCTTAGTGCACTGGAGAACCGTTCAATGGTCTTACAACAGTGGGATGGATGCTGTCATTGAGCCTAATGTTACGAGCTTTCAGGCTGTTGTACCTTTCGCCCGATGGAAGGAGGGCGACCAGAGCATTTCCGGGGTAGGAAGGATCTGTGATTGTGTTCACAGCTTTACCGGGGTTCCAAGAAGGGCAGAGAGTCCACCAAGCGGAGACTGGTTTCCATGATTTGTTGAACCATGTCCAGAATTCTCTGCAGTTTCTTCCGGTCACGGGCAGAGAATCAGAATAAGCATCAGGTTTATTATCATGAAATATGACGTGAAATGTGTTGTTTCGCCGGACCAATGGAGTGCAATGACATCAAATCACTGTAATTTACAACATAAATGCAGGAAATAGTGCAAAATAGAATAACGAGTTCGGAGGCATGAGACGTCCTTGGCGAGCAGGATCAAGGATATCCCCAGGGCGTTCCACACGTATGAGGGTGGGAGGGGTCGGGGATTATGGGGAATCAGAGAGAGGGGGTGAAGGGGAATCAGAGAGAGGGGTGACGGGAAATCAGTGGGTTGGGGAGTGACGGGGAATCAGTGAAGGTGAATCAGAGGGAGGGTGTGAAGGGGAATCAGAGGCAGGGGTGGAGGGGATTTAGAGGGAGGGATGAAGGGGAAACATAAGAAGTGGGTGAAGAGGAATCAGATGGGGGGAGAGGGGGGAAATGAGGGAGGGTGTGAAGGTGAATCAGAGGTAAGGTGTGAAGGTGTATCAAAGGGAAGTGGTGAAGGGTAATCAGATGGAGGGGAGATAGAGAATCAGAGGGAGGGAGTGAAGGGCAATCAGAGGGAGGGGTGGAGAGGAATCAGTTGTAGGAGGTGAAAGGGAATCAGAAGGAGTGGGTGAAGGGCATTCAGAGGGAGGGAGTTAGGGGGAATAAGAGGGAGGGAGTGAGGGGGAATCAGAGGGATGTTGTGAAGGGGAATCAGAGGAGTATTTGAACGGAAATCAGAGGTAGGTTGTTAAGGGGGAATCACTGGAAGGGGCTGAAGGGTAATCGGAGGGAGGGGGGAGTAGGGGATTGAGAGTGAGGGTGTGAAGGGTTATCAGAAGGAGATTGTTAAGGGTAAATGGAGGGGGTGAAGGGGTATCGGAGATGTGAAGGACAATCAGTGGGAGGGGTGAAGGGGTATCGGAGGGGTGAAGGGAATCAGGTCGGGGATGGAGGGGAATCGAAGGGAAAGTTTTAAGGTGAATCAGCGGGAGGGAGTGAAGGGGAATGAGAGGGAGGGCTTAAGGGGATTCAGTTTGAGGGTGTGAAGGGAAATCAGAGAGGTGGAATGAAGGGGAATCAGCGGGAGGGCTGAAGGGGTATTAGCGGTAGGGAGAGAAGGGGAAACAGAGGGAGGGGTTAAGGGAAATCAGAGTGAGGTGGTGACATGGAAACAGAGGGAGGGTATGAAGGGGATCAGAGTGAGTGTGTAAAGGGGAATAAGAGGGTTGGGTGAGGGGGAATCAGAGGAAGTGATTTAAGGGCAATCAGAGGGAGTGGGTGAAGGTGCATCAGAGAGAGGGTGTGAAGGGGAATCACAAGGAGGGTTGATGGGGATTCAGAGGGAGGTTGTGAAGGCGATTCAGAGTGAGTGCTTGAAGGGGAAACAGAGGGAAGGGTAGTGGATTCAGAAGGAGGGGTGAAGGGGAATCAGAGGAAAGGAGTGAAGGGGAAACAGAGGAAGTGGTGAAGGGGAAACAGAGAGTGAAGGGAACACGGAGGGAGGGGTGAAAGGTAATCAGAGGGATGGGGTGAAGGGGAATCAGACTGAAGGGGTGATATGGAATCTGAGGGAGAGAGTGAAGGCAGATCAGAGGGAGGGGGTGAAGGGGCATCAGAGGGACGGTGAAGGGAATCTGAGGTTGGGGATGGAGGGGAGTTAGAGGGAGGCGGCGAAGGGGAATCATAAGGAAGGGTGAACGGGGAATCAGAGGGAGTGGGTCAATGGGATTCAGAAGGAAGGGGTGAAGGTGAATCAGGCGGAGGGCCTGAGGGAGAATCAGAGGGAGGGGAGGTGGGG
>NW_026262573.1:0-147863 GCF_009764475.1 Pristis pectinata
CCTTTGCGGCAGGTATGACCTGTACAAAGAGAACGGGTAGCACTTGAATCCCAAGGGGACCAATATCCTGGCGGGGAGGTTTGCTAAAGCTACTGGGGGAAGTTTAAACTAGATTTGTTGGGGGTGGGATCCGAACTGGAGAAACTGGGAAATAGGTGTTTGGCTCTCAAACAGAGAAAGCTGGTAGTAGGAACGAGAGGGAGGATAGGCAGTTGAGAGAGAAGGGACGTGTTCAGACCGGTTTGTGATGTGTATATTTTAACGCAAGGTGTATTGCGAACAAGGCGGATGAGATTAGAGCTTGGATAAAACATTGGAGCTATGATGTGGTGGCCATTACAGAGACTTGGATGGCTCAGAGACTGGAATGGTTGCTTCAAGTGCTGGGGTTTAGATGTTTCGGAAAGAACAGAGAGGGAGGTAAATGTGTTGGGGGAGAGGCACTGTTCATCAGAGATAGTGACACGGAAGTAGAAAAGGTGGACGTCATGGAGGGTCTGTCTACAGAGTATGTGTGGGTGAAGGTGAGGAGCAGAAAGGGGTCAAGAACTCTACTGGGTATTTTTATAGGCCGACCAATAGTAACAGGAATATCGAGGAGCAGATACGGAAGCAGATCCTTGAAAGGTGCGATAATATCAGAGTTGTTGTGATGGGAGATTTTTAACTTCCCAAACATCGATTGGCATCTCCATACACTCAGGGGTTTAGATGCGGTGGAGCCTATGTGTTCAGGAAGGATTCTTGACACAATATGTAGATAAGCCGACAAGAGGAGAGGCTGTGTTTGATTTGGTATTGGGAAATGAACCTGGTCAGGTGTCAGATGTCTCAGTGGGAGAGCATGTTGGTGATAGTGATGATAATTCTATCTCATTTACAATAGCATTGGAGAGAGATAGGAACAGACAGACTAGAAAGGCATTTACTTGGAGTAAAGGGAATTATGAGGCTCTCAGGCAGGATTTGGTAGCTTAAATTGGGAACAAATGTTCTCAGGGAAATGGACGGAAGAAATGTGTCAAATATTCAGGGGATATTTGTGTGGAGTTCTGTATAGGCATGTTCCAATGAGACAGGGGACTCACGTGAGGATACAGGAACAGTTCTGTACAAAGGCAACACTAACGCTGGTCAAAAGGTAAAGAAAAGCTTACAAAAGGTACAGAGAACTAGGTAATGTTAGAGATCTGGAAAAGTATAAGGCTAAGAGGAAGGAGCTTAAGAAGGAAATGAGGAGAGCCATAAGGGGACATGAGAATGCATTGGCGGGCAGGATTAAGGTAAACACCAAGGCATTCTACAAGTGCGTGAAGAGCAAGAGGTTAGGATGCGAAAGGAAACGGCCGATGAAGTGCAGTAGTAGGAAGATGTGTATGGTTCCGGAAGAAATAACAGAGGTATTTAATGAATACTTTAAATCAGTATTCACTACGGAAAACTATCTGGGGGATTGTAGTGAGGACTTCCAGCAGACTGAAAAGCTTGAGCATGTAGATATTAGGAAAGAGGATGTGCTGGATCTTTTGGAAAGCATCAGGTTGGATAAGTTGACGGGACCGGCTGGAATGTACACCAGGCTGCTGTGGAGGCGAGGGAGGAGATTGCTTAGCCTCTGAAGATGATACAAGATCTCATCTTGTCGTCGATGGAGACAAGAGAAGTTCCAGAAGATTCGAGGGTTGCGGATGTTGTTCTCTTATTGAAGAAAGGGAGTGGAGATAGCCCAGGGAATTATAGACCGGGAAGTCTTACCTCAGTGGTTGGTAAGCTGATGGAGAAGATCCTGAGAGGCAGGATTTATGAACATTTGGAGAGATATAATATGATTAGGAATAGTCAGCATGGCTTTGCCAAGGGTATGTCCTGCCTTACGAGCATGATTGAATTTTTTGAGGACGTGACTAAACACATCGATGAAGGGAGAGCAGTAGATGTGGTGTATATGGATTTCAGCAAGGCGTTTGATAAGGTACACCACACGAGGCTTGTGGAGAATGTGAGGAGACATGAGATCCAAGGGGACATTGCAGTGTGGATCCAGAACTGGCTGGCCCACAGAAGGCAAAGAGTGGTTGTTCATGGGTCGCCTTCTGAGTGGAGGTCGGTGACAAGTGGTGTACCTCAGGCATCTGTACTGGGACCCTTACTCTTTGTAATTTTTATAAACGACCTGGATGAGGAAGTGGAGGGGTGGGTTAGTAAGTTTGCGGATAACGCAAAGGTTGGAGGTGTTGTGGATAGTATGGAGAGCTGTCAGAGGTTACTGAGGGACATAGCTATGATGCAAAGCTGGGCTGAGAAGTGGCAGATGCTGTTCATCCCAGATAAGTGTGAAGTGGCTCATTTTGGTAGGGCAAATATGATGGCAGAATATAGTATTAATGGTAGCACTCGTGGCAGTGTGGAGAGTCAGAGAGATCTTGGGGCCCGAGTCCATAGGACGCTCAAAGCGGCTGCAAAGGTTGACTCTGTTGTTAAGAAGGCATATGGTGTGTTGTACTTTATCAATCGGGGAATTCAACTTAGGAGCCGAGAGATATTGTTGCAGCTATATAGGACCCTGGTCAGACCCCACTTGGAGTACTGTGCTCAGTTCTGGTCGCCTCACTACAGGAAGGATGTTGAAACCATAGAAAGGGTGCAGAGGAGATTTACAAGGATGCTGCCTGGGATGCGGAGCATGCCTTATGAAAGCAGGTTGAGGGAACTCGGCCTTTTCTCCTTGGAGAGACGGAGGATGAGGGGGGATCCGATAGAGGTACATAAGATGATGGGAGGCATTGATCGGAGAGATAGTTAGAGGCTCTTCCCCAAGTCTGAAGTGATGGCCACAAGAGGGCATGGGTTGAAGTTGCTGGGGAGTCGGTATAGAGATGTCAGGGATAAGTTTTTTATTCAGAGAGTGGTCAGTGCGTGAAATAGGCTGCCTGCAAAGGTATTGGAGGCGGATACGATAGGGTCTTTTAAGAGACTGTTAAATAAGTACAGGGAGCTGAGAAAACTGGAGGGCTATGGGTAAGCCAAGTAATTTCTCGGGTAGGGACAAGTTCGGCACAGATTTGTGGGCCTAAGAGCCTGAATTGTGCTGTAGATTTTCAATGTTTCTGTAAGTCCCAGAGTCTGAAGGATTAAACCCCATGTTGTTGAGAGACGCAAGGGATAAGATTTAAGAGGCTGTGATAAGGATCTTGAAGTCCTCACCAGCCACTGACCATGGGCACGAGGAATGGCGAGGAGCGAATGCTGTTCCGCCAGTCAAGAAGTGAAATATGTATATTACTGGAACTATGGACCCGTGAGACTCACGTCTATGGTATGAAAGTCGTTGGAGAGGATTCTTGGGATGGGGTTGATGAGCATTTCGAAAACCGTAGCCTAATTAGAGTCAGACAGCGTGGCTTTGTGCTGGGCAAGACATGTCTACGAAGTTGATTGAGATCTTGGAGGAGGTGAATAATTAGTTGATGAAGGTAGGGGCGTGGATCTTGTCTGCATGGATTTGAGTTAGACGTTTTACACTTTCCTCATGGTAGGCTCACCTAGAAGATTACGACGTGCGCCATCCAGGGTGACCTGGCCGTCTGGATTCAGAACTGGCTTGCCGTTAGAAGACAGAGGGAAGCGGTCGATGGGACTTATTCTGTATGGAGGTCTTAACAAATGGTGTTCCGTAGGGATACGTAGTGAGCCATATACTGTTCATGTTACATCAAAATACCTGGATGAAACTGTGGATGGGTGAGTTAGTACGTTCGCAGACGATACAATGATTTGTGGTGTTCTGCATAGTGTAGGGGATTGCTAAAGGATACGGCGGGATACAGATCAGTTGCAGATATGGACGAAGAAATGTATGATTGAGTTTCATCCTCCCAAATGTGAAGTGTAGGGCTTTGGGCTATGAAATATATAGAGACGATACGTTGTAAATAGAAAAGTCCCATAAAAATATTGAAGCGCAGAGGAATCTTTGGGTGCAAATTCAGACCTCCCTGAAGTGGCTGCAGAGGTAGATAGCGTGGTGAGGAAGGCATGCGGCATGCCCGTCTTCCTATGTTGGACATAGAATATATTCAGGAACGTGCTGGTGCAAAATGATTTAGAACAGTGTGTGTAATTCTGGTCACAAGAGATTGGAGCGGCTGTGTTTGTTTTGCCGGGGAGGGGATAACCCTACCCTCCCAAATTCACCACCACATCCCAAGCCCCTTCCCCTCACCCTAACATTACACAAGCCTGGCCAATAAGCCGACTAACCCAAGACAACAGCCCGATTAACCCTTACCGACACCCCCAGGTAATACTAACATAAATCCGAAGGCCCCGTAAGCTAGCCCTAACCTCCCAAATTCACAACCACCTCCCCTAGCCCCTTTTCCTGACACCTAACATTACACAAGCCCAGCCAACACCCCGACAAACCCAAGCCAACAGCCAGATTAACCCTTACCGACACTTCCACTAGGCAAAACCCTCCACGAGCACAATTGCCCACCCTATTAAGATATGGATTCTGAAATAAGGCACAGATCGCAATGAAGGCGAGTGGAAGCAGACCAAGATCATGAACCCGTGGGCCAATCAAAGTGGCAGGGTACAGTGAGACTGAATCTCCAGTAACGAGATCAATGAACACAAGAGGGATAATTATCCCACTGCCCGCTAACTAACAACCTAACCTTAAAGTGACACGACGTACATTGCCTTGGTGTGCATAGCGCCAACAGAAAGGCCAAGCTACCCAAGAGGCGAGGATGATCCTTGAGAGCTGAGCCCAAATTGGGATTAGAGAAAACCACATCGACATTAAATAATGCCTACAGATTCCCTGCATAATTAACACATTCCCAGGCCAGGTTCCCCAGCCACCGATGAACAAATTATTCAATTAATTTTGAACTATAGATAAAATCCTAATAAAATAACACAAAACAAATTTAAAATAATGGATTGGCAAATTTAAACTAATGTATTGGCAAATGAAATAGCAATGCATAATATGTAGTCCACAAATAAAAATACAAGGGACAGGGTCAGGACTACACAATACAAGGTATGGAGCACTCCTGATCTGACAATTAAAAGCAGACAGATAAACAATGGGCCGAATGGCCAAATTGCTGAGCAAACAAAGAAGGGGTTGCTTAGGACCATTTGCAGCTCATATAGTAACACAAGTACATCAGCTAGTGGCACCAGTATGTCTCAGTGAGGTGATCTTAATGGAACCCCACCCAAGCTGCAACAACCCAGTAGAGCAAATGACCAAATTAAAATTCATAAGTTTTAGATAATAAAATTAAAAAATAAAAATAAAAACTCAAACTAGGGACCCCAGCCTGTCAGTTAAATGCCCTTACTTCCAAACCCCACCCACCCAGCACCCCCGCCCCCCATCAGCAAAATCAATCAGCTTGCAACAAGTGAAGCTACTAGCAACACCAGCTGACAGCAGCCAATCCTGAGATGGAATTTCAAAACATAACTGCACATCGACCAGTGAGGGTGGGGGAGAATCTTCCAGAAGGTAGGGGTGCAGCAGCCCACCTTTAAAAGAGCCCACCTAAACTTGTTAGACCTCTATCCCTGACGAAGGTCGAAAGGAAGCGAAACTGGATTCTCTCCCAGTCGAGAAGAATGCTTTTCACAAGCCGGCGGAGCACGCGAATTGATCGACCCCAGGACAGACGGTAAGCACATAGTTGTGTGAGCCGTTTAGAGCATAGGTGTGCGATTGTCCAATTCAACTTGTACCGGGATAATGTGTGATAGGAGGCGAAGGAGGGGGGACCTGCGGTCACACGGCAGGCCCGACCGGTACCCGGGCAGTCACAGGAATCCAGGGTTACCCCGGGATTCTTTTTCCACCTGGGTTAGCATCATTTATAGAATAGCCCAGACTCTGCAACACCTCAGAGTCTTGGAAGAATAGAGCAGGCCACCGAGGGGGATCAGCAGGCAGGAACACAAATAGACTCGTTTCTTTAAACCGGCCAACCCCAGCCAGGATAATCTGCGTAAATTGGCCGCAAACGCTGAGACCTGGGCCAAACACACACACCAGACATTAATTGAACATTACCAAATCAGCCTGCGTAATCTGGAGCAAAATTTGTTGGAATCGGACCTGACTGACCGGCTGCACGAGGCGGTTTCCATGCGATGATATGGAATAAACGAAATTTACAAGATAAATTGCAAATTAAAACAGAGGTGGTCCAAAAACGTGTTTTTCATTTAATATCCAGGTCTGGGCTGCAGCGACGGGCCAGTCTGCCGAACGGGGCAGATGGGTCCCGCGCGCGATCCCACACCATTCCCGATGCCGTCCCCACGCTATCCCGGACCAGGGAACCCGCATCCGAGGGGAGCGGGGGTAACAAACACTCGACCTCCAGGGACGGCTTCTGGGTCGCGCGGAATCGAGCCCCCGCCCCACCCGACTCCCGGGGAGACGCCGCCCCCGGCGCGGTCCGTCCGACGGCACCCGACCCAGTCAGGTGGCATCCCCGAGTGGTCATCCAACGGCTGGAGGACCGCGCGGTAGCCCAGCCCGCAGCCCCAGCCAGCAGTCCGCGGGATTCGAGCAGCTTCGGGACCGACCCGTGGAACGAAGGTGCCGGGTCGGACTGGAGCGCCTTCCTGAAGGCTGGACACCCTCGTCCCCAGAGGAAGGGGCGACCCAGAGAGTCGCCCACAGACGCGTCCACCGGTTCCGTGAGCCCGCATCCAGGGCTCCGCGGGACCACACAGAGCGCTGAGACCTCTCCGGCAGGGCGGCCCGGCCCGGCACCGCGAGGTACCCGAACCCTCTAACACCGAGACCCGGCAGGACGCCGAGTTTTCCTCCGGATCCGAGTTTTCCTCGGAGCCCGGCTCCCCAACTTCCGAGATCCAGCCCGGGCTTTACTCGGAACCCGAGTCCACTTCGGAGCCCCGCTCCCATCCGGCCCAGGTGCAGACACGCAGGCGGAATTTGCGAGCTGGCACACGGGTGCAGAAGGAACACCCCTACCCCCGTAGGTCACGCACCCCGGGCTCTCAGCGGAGCACAGCAGGACCCCAGCAACCATGGGGAAATAACTTGGCACCCTAATTCTAAACAGAAGAATTTGAATTGGAGACTGAGGCCAAATAAACCTATCCTAATCATCGCTGACTCTAATATCTCCAGTATTAAAAGCTGCCCTAACAAATACATGCAATTGGACAGCTATCCAGGAGCCAAATTCATCCACGCCACCGCTATCTTGGAGAAGATAGAGCCACAGTTACAGACTAAAAAGTTCATCCCCTCCCTTGGCCTAAATAACCGATCACAGAGACCCCTAACTGCTACTAAACAGCTTCAGAGACTACTGTAGATGGCTAGTGGGAAATTTCCCAATGCCAGTATCTGGGTCCCTGAGATCAATTTCAGTCAGGCACTGCCAGAGTCAGAACAGGTGACTCTCAGGCAGCTAAACGAATACATTAAAACTAAAAACTACATCCCAGCCATCCCTGATAGACAGTTTAAAGTAGGCCAGGACCATATCCACAGGACGGAGAACACAGCCTTAAAGGTGGTTAAGGCGTGGATGCAGTCTTTAAACTAACATGGCGACAAAGCCGAGAGAGGCAAGGTCCACGACTGGGAGAAACCATCGTGAACCTCTCCCGTACGTTTAAGCCAACCGAAACCCAGGCGATGGTACTGAACAGGGGCCTGACTCTTGTACCGACTGCTAAACTCCACAAAGAACAGGTCCAGATGGATGTGGCTAAATTCTATAGACGACTTATACTAGCAGACCACTTTGGGACCTCAGGCTCGGTGAGGAATCCCTTCACTCCTCCCTCAGACTGGATGCCAGAGATGAGGGATATTTCACCTGAAATCTTCGAATTTGAGGGGGAAGTGACCAGAGCCATCGAAAGGGTAGCCGAGGTTAAAGATAAGCCTAACCTAATTAGGAAAGAGAGAACGGCCCTTAGAGAACTTTAACAGAATAAAGAGATTGTCATTAAACCGGCAGATAAGGGGAGCAGTATAGTCATTATGGACAGGCAGCGATACCTACTGGAGGCACACAGACAGTTAAACAACACAGAACACTACACTAAACTGACAGAGCCCATGTACTTGGAAACACAACAGGAGATCAGAGACATTCTAGAGGAGCTGAGAAGGGGTAGGCGCATCAACCAGAAACAATTTCAATACCTGACTGGGACACAAGCCAGAGCGAGAAAGTTTTACATTCTCCCCAAAATACGCAAGCAGCCGGACACTTGGACCGTACCCGGAGAAGTCCCTCCGGGAAGGCCCAACGTGTCTGACTGTGGCAGCGAGTCCTACATGATAGCAGAATACATTGACTCCTTCCTGAATCCACTGTCACAGAGACACGCCAGTTACATCAAAGACACGTACCACTTTGTCCAGTTAGTCAATTCCCTCTCAGTTCCCACCGACACCATACTCTTCACCATGGACATCGAAAGCCTGTACACGAATATAGAGACGGACAGGGGCATCGAGGCAGTCAGAGAGGTCCTGCAGAAATACCCAGACCCGGAGAGGTCGGACGAGGCTTTGATCAAACTCCTGCAGCTGAGCCTGACAAAGAATGACTTTGAATTCAATGATGAATTCTAACTGCAGGTCAAAGGCACGGCAATGGGGAAGAAATTTGCCCCTGCCTACGCCAACATATACATGGCAAAGTGGGAGGAGACAGTCTTCCCGAAATGCCCCAAAAATCCCCTGTGCCTCCACAGATTTCTAGATGACATCTGGGGTGTGTGGACACATTCTGTGACAGTTAGAGAAATTCATACAAATCTTGAACACACATCACCCCTCCATAAAAGTGAAGGCCGTCACCAGTAGAGAGAAAGTGTATTTCCTAGACACCACCGTTTTTAATCCTGCAGCAGAAAACGGTAGACGGCAACGAGCGACTAAAGTCTTTTTCAAGCCTACAGACACCCACACCCTACTGCTAAACGGCGAGCCATCACCCCAAACACACTTTCAGGGGCATCGTCAAATCACAACTGAGTCGCTTCCACCGCATTTGCAGCAAGGAGGATGATTTCACGCAGGCCACGACTATCCTCTACACTGCTCTTAGACAGAGACGTTACACTAAACGCAGACTCATACACATCAAATCCGATTACCTGAGTAGCCTGAGAGACCCCAGGGCGCAGAATAGGGCAATAGCCAAGCTACCACTGATAACAGGGTACAGCAGGTCGTCCATAGATATCCACACACTAGTTAAGAGCCATTTCCGTAGAACTGAAGGGAGAGGTGAGCTCACTGGGAGCATACACGATAGTGTCGGCTTTTAAAAGGGCATAGAATCTGAGAGACCTAGTAGTTAGTAGCAAACTTTACACAGCCCCGAACTGTGGCGGGAGACACTGCAGAACATGTAAACATTTAAAGATAGCAAAAAGCATCCACAACAGAGCGACAGGAAATGGGCACGGATGGAGCAGAGGATAACCTGTGGGCAGGAAGATGTAGTCTATGCCAGCCAGTGTCAAGAGTGCCAGATCTTATACATAGGGAAAACAGGTAACAGCCTAAGGGTGCGACTGACAGGGCACCTGAGTACGATTACAGGGCAAGAGCAGAGCAGATCTGTCAGCAGGCATTTCCAGCAGCACGGGATCCAGTCTTTAGAGATCCTGGGCCTGGAAACGAACCTGAACTGGTCAAGCTCCCAGAGAAAGAGAGCAGAGAAGAAATGGATTGAGTTATTACAAACCCTCTCCCCAAACGGTCTTAACCACGTCTAAATAAATCAGCAAAAAAATAATAAAAACAAAAAATATTTTTAAAAAGATCAGATTCGGGCCCAATAAATCAGGCTTAAACAGATTAGGGTCACACGTTCCCAGCTAATTTGACTCCGACTGTGGATCCAATCCCACAAAAAGATCTTCCCCAATTCCCCCTCAACTGACATACACTCCCACGCCCTCACACCCTGACCCAGACAGAACCCACCCCCAATAGACCAGCTCACTTGTAGCACCCCCTCATCCGACACACCTCCCGATACATTTATGTTGGTGTCAAAGACAACTGTTGTCCCCCAACACAGACCAGGCAGCACTCTACCCTTCTCACCACACACACACACACCCGTATTTTTCCCCAGAACACAGCCCGGGTGTCATCCGGCTGCTCCGACACAGCACATTCCATGTTAAACCCCCCGCCAGCCGACATGTATCCAGATATACAGATTGCGGACAGCTTCCTCACACAGACCAGCCAACGGATCCGACATGCACTCAAGTACGTTCCCCCCAAACAGTTTCAACCGGGTCCCAAATTCACCACCACCTTCCCGAGCCCTTTGTCCTAAACCTAACATTCACCACCACCATTCCCCTCACCCCTTACATTAGACCTAACATTACACAAGCCTTGCCAACAACCCGACTAACCCAAACCAACACCCCGACTAACCCACTCGACACCCCAGTAGGGTATCCTAACCCTAATCCTTAGGTCCTCTATTCTAACCATACCCTCCTAAATTCACCACTACCAACCCTAGCACCTTCCCCGAAACCTAACATTACACAAGCCTTGCCAACACACCGACTAACCCAAGCCTATAGCGCGACTAGCCCTTGCCGACACTCCGCCTAGAGTATCCTAACACTAATCCTGAGGGCCCCTAAGCCTAACCTTACCCAAACCCTCAGCTTACCTCCAAAATCACCACCACCTACCTGGTCCCTTCACCTAAACCTAACATTACACAAGCCTAGCCCACACCCCGACTATCCCAAGCCAATAACCCGATTAACCCTTGCCGACACTTTCCACAGGCCCCTAACCCTAATCCTAAGGCCCCCAAAGCTTAACACTACCCTCCCATATTCATCATCAACTCCCCTAGCCCCTTACCTGAAACCTAACATTACACAAGCCGAGCCAACACCCCGACAAACCCAACCCAACAGCCCGATTAACCCTTACCGACACTTCCACTAGGCACAGCCCTCTACGAGCACAATTTCCCACCCTATTAAGATATGGATTCTGAAATAAGGCACAGATCGCAATGAAGGCGAGTGGAAGCAGACAAGATCATGAACCCGTGGGCCAATCAAAGTGGCAGGGTACAGTGAGACTGAATCTCCAGTAACGAGATCAATGAACACAAGAGGGATAATTTTCCCACCGCACGATAACTCACAACCTAACCCTAAACCTAACATTACACAATAGCGAACACACCGACAGACCCAAAGCAACAACCCGAAAACCCAAGCCAACTCCCGGACTAACCTGCTCGACACCCCACTAGATATACCTAACCCTATCCTTAGGTTCTTTAAGCCTAACCCTACCCTCCCAAATTCACGACCACCTCCCCTAGCCCCTTCCCAAAAACCTAATATTAGCAAGCCTAGCCAACACCCCGACTAACGCGCTGCCACTTCACTAGGGTATCCTAATCATAATCCTTAGGTCGCCTAAGCCTAAACCAAGCCTCTCAAATGCACAACCACCTACCCTAGACCCTGCCACTAAACCTAACATCACACAAAACCAGCAAAAACCCCCGAGAGCCCCAAACCAACACCCCGACAAACCCGCTCGGCACCCCACTAGGGTCCACTAACCCTAATCCTTACATCCCCTAAAATTAACCCTACCCTCCCAAATTAACCACCACCACCCCTAGCCCCTTCCCCTAAAACTAACATTACACAAGCCTAGCTAACAACCCGTCTAACCCGCTCGACACCCCACTAGGGTTGCGTAAACCTAATCCTTTGGTCCACTAAACCTATCCCTACCCTCCCAAATTCACCATCTTCTTCCATAGCCCCTTCCCCTATGCCTAACATTACACAAGCCTAGCCAACACCCCGACATACCCAAACCAACAGCCCGATTAACCCTTGCCGACACCCCCTAGCGCATCCTAACCCTAATCCTAATGCCCCCTAATCCTAACGCTACCCTCCCAAATTCACCACCACATCCCCCAGCCCCTTCCCCTACACTTAACATTACGCAAGCCTAGCCAACACCCCGACACACACAAGCCAACTGCCCGATTAACCCTGACCGACACCCCAGCCCGCTATCCCTTACCGACTCGCCCACTAGGCAAAACCCTCCACAAGCACAATTTCCCACCCAATTAAGAGATGGATTCTGAAATAAGGCACAGATCGCAATGAAGGTGACTGGAAGCAGACCAAGATCATGAACCCATGGGCCAATCAAAGTGGCAGGGTACATTGAGACTGAATCTCCAGTAACGAGATCAATGAACACAAGAGGGATAATTATACCCCTGCCCGTTAACTGACAACCTAACCTGAATGTGACACAGCTCTCATCTTGGTCCGCAAGCGCCAACCGAAAGGCCAAGATCCCCCAGAGGCGAGGAAGATCCTTGAGAGCTGAGCCCAGTTTGGGATCACGAAACCCAGAGCGACTTTAAACTGTGCCTACAGATTCCCTGCATAACTAACACATGCCCAAACCAGGGTCCCCAGCCTCCATGTCACAAATAATTTAATTAATTATAAATTATAGATAAAATCCTAACACAATAATACAAAAAAAATTTAAAATAATGTATTGGCAAATTTAAACTAATGTTTTGGCAAATAAAAAGGCAATGCAGAATATGTAGTACACAAATAAAAATACAAGGGAGAGGGTCAGGACGACTCAATTCAAAGAATGGAGCACTCCTGATCTGACAATTAAAAGCAGACAGATAAACAATGGACCGAATGGCCAAATTGCTGAGCAAACAAAGAAGAGGTTGCTTACGACCATTGGCAGCCCATGTAGTAAACACAAGCACATCAGCCAGTGGCACCAGCATGTCTCAGTGAGGTGATTTTTATGGACCCCCACTCAAGCTGCAACAACCTAGTAGAGCAGATGACCAAATTAAAATTCATACGTTTTAGCTAGTAAAATTAAAAAATAAAAATAAAAATTCAAACTAGGGCCCCCCAGCCTGTCAGTTAGGTGTTCCTTACTTTCAAACCCAAACCGCTCCCCCAACAAAAATAATCAGTTTGCTACAAGTGGAGCCATTAGCAACACCAGCTGACAGCAGCCAATCCTGAGATGGGATTTCAAAAAATAACTGCAAATCGACAAGTGAGGATTGGGGAGAATCCTCCAGAAGGGAGGGGCGCAGCAGCCCACCTTTAAAAGAGACACCTAAACTTGTTAGACCTCTTTCCCTGACGAAGCTCGAGAGGAAGCGAAAAAGTGTTCTCTCCCAGTCGGGAAGAGTGCTTTTCACAAGCAAGCGGAGCACGCGAATTGATCGAACCCCAGGCAAGACGGTAAGCACATCGTTGTGTGAACCGGTTAGAGCATAGATTTGCGATTGTCCACTTCACCTTGTACCGGGATAATGAGTGATAGGACGCGAAGGAGGGGGGACCTGCGGTCACATGGCAGGCCCGACCGGTACCCGAGCAGTCACAGGAATCCAGGGCTACACCGGGATTCTTTTTCCACCTCTCTGAGGATCATTTATAGAATAGCCCAGACTCTACACCACCTCAGAGTCTTGGAAGGACAGAGCCGGCCACCGAGGGGGATCAGCAGGCAGGCACACAAATTGACTCGTTTTATTAAACCGGCCAACCCCAGCCAGGACACTATGCGGTAATTGCCTGCAAACGCTGAGACCTGGGCCAAACAGACACACCAGACTTTAATTGAACATTACCAAATCAACCTGCGTAATCTGGAGCAAAATGTGTTGGAATCGGACCTGACTGACCGGCTGCACGAGGCGGTCTCCAAAGCGATGATCTGGAATAGATGAAATTTGCACGATAAATTCCAAATTAAAACAGATGTCATCCAAAAACTTGTTTTTGATTTAATCTCCAGGTCTGGGCCGCAGCGACGGGACAATCTGCCGAACGGGGCAGATGGGTCCCGCGGGCGATCCCACACCATTCCCGATGCCGTCCCCACGCTTCCCCGGACCTAGAAACCCTAAATACCAGGGGAGCGAGGGAAACAGAGCCTCGACCTCCAGGGACGGCTTTTGGGTCGTGCGGAACCGAGCCCCCGCACCACCCGACTCCCGTGGACACGCAGCCCCCGTCGCGGTACGTCCGACAGCACCCGACCCAGTCAGGCGCCATCCCCGAGTGGTCATCCGCCGGCTGGAGGACCGCGTTGTAGCCCAGCCCGCAGCCCCAGCCAGCAGCCCGCGGGATTCGATCCGTTCCGGGACCGACCCGTGGAACGAAGGTGCCGGGTCGGTCTGGAGTGCCGCCCTGAAGGCTGGCCCCCCTCGTCCCCAGAGGAAGGGGCGACCCAGAGAGTCGCCTCCAGCCCCGTCCACCGGTTCCGTGAGCCGGCTGCCAGGGCTCGGCGGGACCAACGAGAGCGCCGAGACCTCACTGGCAGGGCAGCCCAGCCCAGGACCGCGAGGTACCCGACCCTCTACCCCCGAGCACCGGCAGGACCCCGAGTTCACCTCCGGATCCGAGTTTTCTTGGAACCCGTCTCCCCCACTTCCGGGATCCAGCCCGGACTTTCCTCGGAACCCGAGTCCACCTCGGAGCCCCGCTCCCCTCCGGCCCAGGTGCAGACAAAAAGGCGGACCTTGCGAGCTGGCACACGGGTGCAGAGAGGGAGCCCCTCTACCCCCGTAGGTCACACACCCCAGGACCCACAATGCCACAGCGGAGCACAGCAGGATCCCAACAACCATGGGGAAATAGCGAGGCACCCTAATTCTAAACAGAAGAATTTAAATTGGAGACTGAGGCCAAATAAACCTATCCTAATCATCGGTGACTCTAATATCTCCAGGATTAAAAGGTGCCCTAACAAATACATGCACTTGGACAGCTATCCAGGAGCCAAATTCATCCACGCCACCGCTATCTTGGAGAGGTTAGAGCCACAGTTACAGACTAAAAAGGTCAATCCCCTCCCTTGGCCTAAGTAAACGATCACAGAGACCCCTAAATGCTACTAAACAGCTTCAGAGACAACTGGATATTGCTAGTGGGAAATTATCCAATGCCAGTATCTGGGTCCCTGAGATCAATTTCAGTCAGGCACTGCCAGAGACAGAACAGGTGACTCTCAGGCAGCTAAACGAATACATTAAAACTAAAAACTACATCCCAGCCATCCCTGCTAGAAAGTTTAAAGTAGGCCAGGGCCATATCCACTGGACGGAGAACACAGCCTTAAACGTGGTTAAGGCGTGGATGCAGTCTTTAAACTAGAATGGAGACAAAGCCGAGAGAGGCCATGTCCACGACTGGGAGAAACCATCGTGAACCTCTCCCGTACGTTTAAGCATACCGAAACCCAGGCGCGGGTTATGAACAGCGGCCTGAATTTTGTACCGACTGCTAAACTCCACAAAGAACAGATCCAGATGTATGTGGCTAAATTCTATACACGACTTATACTAGCAGACCACTTTGGGGCCTCAGGCTCGTGGAGGACTCCCTTCAATCCTCCCTCAGAATGGATGCCAGAGATGAGGGAGATTTCACATGAAATCTTCGAATTTGAGTGGGAAGTGACCAGAGCCATCGAAAGGGTAGCCGATGTTAAAGATAAGCCTAACCTAACTAGGAAAGAGATAACGGCCCTTAGAGAACTTAAAGAGAATAAAGAGATTGTCATTAAACCGGCCGATAATGGGAGCAGTATAGTCATTATGGACAGGCAGCAATACCGACTGGAGGCACACAGACAGTTAAACAACACAGTAGACTACACTAAACTGACAGAGCCCATGTACTTGGAAACACAACAGGAGATCAGAGACATTCTAGATGAGCTGAGAAGGGGTAGGCGCATCTACCTGAAACAATTTCAATACCTGACTGGGACACAAGCCAGGGCGAGAAAGTTTTACATTCTCCCCAAAATACACAAGCAGCAGGACACTTGGACCGTACCCGGAGAAGTCCCTCCGGGAAGGCCCATCGCGTCTGACTGTGGCAGCGAGTACTACATGATAGCAGAATACATTGACTCCTTCCTGAATCCACTGTCACAGAGACACCCCAGTTACATCAAAGACACGTACCACTTTGTCCAGTTAGTCAATTCCCTCTCAGTGCCCCACGACACCATACTCTTCACCATGGACATCGAAAGCCTGTACACGAATATAGAGACGGACAGGGGCATCGAGGCAGTCAGAGAGGTCCTGCAGAAATACCCAGACCCGGAGAGGTCGGACGAGGCTTTGATCAAACTCCTGCGGCTGAGCCTGACAAAGAATGACTTTGAATTCAATGAAGAATTCTAACTGCAGGTCAAAGGCACGGCAATGGGGAAGAAATTTGCCCCTGCCTACGCCAACATATACATGGCAAAGTGGGAGGAGACAGTCTTCCCGAAATGCCCCAAAAAACCCCTGTGCCTCCACAGATATCGAGATGATATCTGGGGTGTGTGGACACATTCTGTGACAGTTAGAGAAATTCATACAAATCTTGAACACACATCACCCCTCCATAAAAGTGAAGGCCGTCACGAGTTGAGAGAAAGTGGATTTCCTAGACACCACCATTTTTAAACTAGCAGCAGAAAACGGTAGACAGAAACTAGGGACTAAAATCTTTTTCAAGCCTACAGACACCCACACCCTACTCCACACGGAATGCCATAACCCCAAACACACTTTCAGGGGTATCGTCAAATCACAACTGAGTGGCTTCCACCGCATATGCAGCAGGGAGGAGGATTTCGAGCAGGCCACGACAATCCTCTACACTGCTCTTAGACAGAGAAGTTACAACAAACGCAGAGTCAGACACATCAAATCCGATTTCCTGAGAAGCCTGAGAGAACCCAGGGCGCAGAATAGGGAAATAGCCAAGCTACCACTGATAACATGGTACAGAAGGACGTCCAGAGATATACACACACTAGGTCATAGCCATTTCCGACAACTGAAGGGGGAGGTGAGCTCACTGGGAGCATACACGATAGTGTCGGCTTTTAAAAGGGCAAAGAATCTGAGAGACCTATTAGTTAGTTTCAAACTGTACACAGCACCGAACTGTGGCGGGAGACACTGCAGAGCATGTTAACATTTAGAGATAGCAAAAAGCATCCACAACAGAGCGACAGGAAATGGCCACGGATAGAGCAGAGGATAACCTGTGGGCAGGAAAATGTAGTCTATGCCATCCAATGTAAAGAGTGCCACATCCTATACATAGGATAAACAGGTAACAGCCTAAGGGTGCGACTGACAGGGCACCTGAGTACGATTACAGGGCAAGAGCAGAGCAGACCTGTCAGCAGGCATTTCCAGCAGCACGGGATCCAGTCTTTAGAGATCCTGGGCCTGGAAACGAACCTGAACTGGTCAGGCTCCAAGAGAAAGAGAGCAGAGAAGAAATGGATTGAGTTATTACAAACCCACTCCCCAAACGGTCTAAACCAAGTCTAAAAAAATAGATAAGTAAAAACTTTAAAAATCCAGAATCGGGCCTAGTAAATCAGGCTTAAACAGATTAGGGTCACACGTTCCCGTTGAGTTTTACTCTGACTGGGGACCCTATTCCAAAAACAGATCTTCCCCCACTTCCCCCTCAACTGACATACACTCCCACACCCTCACACGCTGACCCAGACAGAACCCACCCCCAATAGACCAGCTCACATGTACCACCCCCTCATCCCACACACCTCCCGATACATTTAAGTTGGGGTCAAAGACAACTTTTGTCCCCCAACACAGACCAGGCAACACTCACCGCTTCTGACCACACTAACACTCCCGTATTTTTCCCCCAGAACACTTAGCCCGGGTATCAGCCGGCTCCCCCGACACAGCACATTCCACGTTCCACCCCCCGCCAGCCGACGTACCCCGATATACAGATAGCGGACAGCTTCCTCACACAGACCACCCAGCGGATCCCACATGCACTCATGTACGTTCCCCCCAAACACTTCCAACCGGGTCCCGAATTTACCACCACCTACCCGAGCCCCTTGCCCTAAACCTAACATTCACCACCACCATTCCCCTCGCCGCTTCCCTTAAACCTAACATTACACAAGCCTAGCCAACACCCCGATATACCCAAACCAACTCTCCGTCTAACCCAAACCAACACCTCGACTAACCCAAACCAACAGCCCACGAGGGTATCCTAAACCTTATCCTTAGGTCCCCAAAGCTTAAATTTCCTCTCCCAAATTCACGACCACCTTCCCTAGCCCCTTGCCCTAAACCTAACATTACACAAGCCGAGCCAACACCCCGACTAACCCAAACCAACACCCCGATTAACCCACTCGAAACCCCAGCAGGATTTCCTAACCCTAATCCTAAAGTTAACTAAGCCTAACCATACCCTCCCAAATTCACTACTACCTCCCTAATCCCCTTCCACTAAACCTAACATTACACAAACCTAGCCAACACCCCGACTAACCCAAGCCTACAGCCCGACTAGCCCTTACCGACACCCCCTAGGTTCTCCTCACTCTAATCCTGAGGCCCCCTAAGCCTAACCCTACCCGAACCTAACCCTACTTCCAAAATCACCACCACCTCCCCTAGCCCCTTTCCTGAAACCTAACATTACACAAGCCTAGCCAACACTCCGACAAACCCAAGCCAACAGCCCGATTAACCCTTACCGACCCTTCCACTAGGCGAAAACCCTCCACGAGCACAATTGCTCACCCTATTAAGATATGGATTCTGAAATAAGCCGCAGCTCGCAATGAAGGCGAGTTGAAGCAGACCAAGATCATGAACCCGTGGGACAATCAAAGTGGCAGGGTACAGTGAGACTGAATCTCCAGTAACGAGATCAATGAACACAAGAGGGATAATTATCCCACTGCCCGATAAATCACAACCTAACCTTAAAATGACACGGCGTTCACATCCTTGTTCTGCATAGCGCCAACAGAAAGGCCAAGATACCCAAGAGGCGAGGATGATCCTTGAGAGCTGAGCCCAAGTTGGGATCAGAGAAAACCAGAGCGACATTAAACTATGCCTAAAGATTCCCTGCATAATTAACACATGCCCAGGCCAAAGTCCCCAGCCTCCATATCATGAATAATTTAATTAATTATAAACTATAGATAAAATCCTTATACAATAACACAAAACAAATTTAAAATAATGTATTGGCAAATTTAAACGAATGTATTGGCAAATAAAATAGCAATGCAGAATATGTAGTCCACAAATAAAAATGCAGAATATGTAATCCACAAATGAAAAACACAAGGGAGAGTGTCAAGACTACTCAATTCAAGGAATGGAGAACTCCTGATCTGACAATTAAAAGCAGACAGATAAACAATGGGCCGCATGGCCAAATTGCTGAGCAATCAAAGAAGGGGTTGCTTAGGACAATTTGCACCTCATCTGGTAAACACAAGTACATCAGCTAGTGGCACCAGCATGTCTCAGTGAGGTGATCTTAATGGAACCACACCCAAGCTGCAACAACCCAGTAGAGCAGATGACCAGATTAAAATTCATACGTTTTAGATAATAAAATTAAAAAATAAAAATAAAATCTCAAACTAGGGACCCCAGACTGTCAGGTGACCTTACTACCGAACCCCACCCCCCCCCACCACTCCCCGTCCCCAAACAACAAAAACAATCAGTTTGCAACAAGTGAAGCCATTAGCAACACACGCTGACAGCAGCCAATCCTGAGCTGGAATTTCAAACAATAACTGCAAATCGACCAGTGAGGGTGGGGGAGAATTCTCTAGAAGGGAGGGGCGCAGCAGCCCACCTTTAAAAGAGCCCACCTAAATTTGATAGACCTCTTTCCCTGACGAAACTCGAGAGGAAGCGAAACTGGATTCGCTCCCAGTCGGGAAGAGTGCTTTCCACAAGCAAGCGAAGCACGCGAATTCATCGAACCCCAGGACAGACGGTAAGCACATCGTTGTGTGAACCGGTTAGAGCATAGATTTGCGATTGTCTACTTCACCTTGTACCGGGATAATGTGTTATAGGAGGCGAAGGAGGGGGGACCTGCGGTCACACGGCAGGCCCGACCGGTACCCGGGCAGTCACAGGAATCCAGGGTTACCCCGGGATTCTTTTTCCACCTCGGTGAGGATCATTTATAGAATAGCCCAGGCCCTGCAGCACCTCAGAGTCTTGGAAGAACAGAGCCGGCCACCGAGGGGGATCAGCAGGCAGGCACACAAATTGACTCGTTTTATTAAACCGGCCAACCCCAGCCAGGACACTCTGCGTAAATTGGCTGCAAATCCTGAGACCTGGGCCAAACAGACACACCAGACTTTAAGTGAACATTACCAAATCAGCCTGCGTAATCTGCAGCAAAATGTGTTGGAATCGGACCTGACTGACCGGCTGCACGAGGCGGTCTCCAAAGCGATCATCTGGAATAAACAAAATTTTCAGGATAAATTGCAAATTAAAACAGAGGTGGTCCAAAAACGTGTTTTTGATTTAATCTCCAGCTCTGGGACGCAGCGACGGGACAATCTGCCGAACGGGGCAGATGGGTCCCGCGCGCGATCCCACACCATTCCCGATGCCGTCCCCACGCTTCCCCAGACCAGGGAACCCGCATCCCAGGGGAGCGAGGGGAACAGACCCTCGACCTCCAGGGTCGACATCTGGGTCGCGCGGAACCGAGCCCCCGCCCCACCGGAATCCCGAGGACACGCCGCCCCCGGCGCGGTCCGTCCAACGGCACCCGACCCAGTCAGATGGCATCCCCGAGTGGTCATCCGCCGGCTGGAGGAGCGCGCGGTAGCCCAGCCCGCAGCCCCAGTCAGCAGCCCGCGGGTGCCAAGCCGCTCCGGGACCGACCCGTGGAACGAAGGTGCCGGGTCGGACTGGAGTGCCGCCCTGAAGGCTGGCTCCCCTCGTCCCCAGAGGAAGGGGCGACCCAGAGAGTCGCCCCCGGCTCCATCCACCGGTTCTTTGAGCCGGCAGCCAGGGCTCCGCGGGACCACCCAGAGCGCCGAGACCTCACCGGCAGGGCAGCCCGGCCCGGGACCGCGAGGTACTCGACCCTCCGCCCCCGAGACCCGGCAGGACCCCGAGTTCCCCTCCGGCTCCGAGATATCCTCGGAGCCCGGCTCCCCTTCCTCCGAGATCCAGCCCGGGTTTTCCTCGGAACCCGAGTCCACCTCGGAGTCCTGCTCCCCTCCGTCCCAGGTGTAGACACGCAGGCGGACTCTGCGAGCTGGCACACGGGTGCAGAGAGGGACCCCCCTACCCCCGTAGGTCACACACCCCGGGATCACAGCGGAGCACAGCAGGATCTCAGCAACGAGGGGGAAATAACTAGGCACCCTAATTCTAAACAGAAGAATTTAAATTGGAGACTGAGTCCAAATAAACCTATCCTAATCATCGCCAACTCTAATATCTCCAGTATTAAAAGGTGCCTAAACAGAGACATGCAATTGGACAGCTATGTAGGAGCCAAATTCAGTCACGCCACCGCTATCTTGGATTATTTAGAGCCACAGTGGGAGACTAAATACGTCATCCTCTCCCTTGGTCTAAATAACCGATCACAGATACCACTAACTGCTACTAAACAGCTTCTTGGACTACTGAAGATGGCCAGTGGGAAATTTCCCAATGCCAGTATCTGGGTCCCTGAGATCAATTTCAGTCAGGCACTGCCAGAGTCAGAACAGGTGACTCTCAGGCAGCTAAACGAATACATTAAAACTGAAAACTACATCCCAGCCATCCCTGCTAGGGTGTTTAAAGTAGGCCAGGACCATATCTACTGGACGGAGAACACAGCCTTAAACGTGGTTAAGGCGTGGATGCAGTCTTTAAACTAGAATGGAGACAAAGCCGAGAGAGGCAAGGTCCACGACTGAGAGAAACCATCATGAACCTCTACCGTGCGTTTAGACCCACGGAAACCCAGGAAAGGGTTCTGAACAGGGGTCTGACTTTTGTACCGACTGCTAAACTCCACAAAGAACAGATCCAGATGGATGTGGCTAACTTATATTGACGACTTATACTAGCAGACCACTTTGGGGCCTCAGGCTCATGGAGGACTCTCTTCACTCCTCTCTCAGAATGGATGCCAGAGATGATGGAGATTTCACATGAAATCTTCGAATTTGAGGGAGAAGTGACCAGAGCCATCGAATGGATAGTCGAAGTTAAAGATAAGCCTAACCTAACTAGGAAAGAGAGAACGGCACCTTGAGAACTTAAAGAGAATAAGGAGATTGTCATTGAACCGGCAGATAAGGGGCGCAGTATAGTCATTATGGACAGGCAGCAATACCTACTGGAGGGACAGAGACAGTTAAACAACACAGTAGACTACACTAAACTGACAGAGCCCATGTACTTGGAAACACAACAGGAGATCAGAGACATTCTAGAGGAGCTGAGAACGGGTAGGCGCATCAACCAAAGACAATTTCAATACCTGACTGGGACACAAGCCCGGGCGAGAAAGTTTTACATTCTCCCCAAAATACACAAACAGCCGGACACTTTGACCGTACCCGGAGAAGTCCCTCCGGGAAGGCCCATCGTGTCTGACTGAGGCAGCGAGTCCTACATGAAAGCAGAATACATTGACTCCTTCCTGAATCCGCAGTCACAGAGACACCCCAGTTACATCAAAGACACGTACCACTTTGTCCAGATAGTCAATTCCCTCTCAGTGCCCTCCGACACCATACTCTTCACCATGGACATCGAAAGCCTGTACACGAATATAGAGACTGACAGGGGCATCGAGGCAGTCAGTGAGGTGCTGCAGAAATACCCAGACCCGGAGAGGTCAGAAGAGGCTTTGATCAAGCTCCTGCGGCTGAGCCTGTCAAAGAATGACTTTGAATTCAATGATGAATTCTACCTGCAGGTGAAAGGCACGGCAATGTGGAAGAAATTTGCCCCTGCCTACGCCAACATATACATGGCAAAGTGGGAGAAGACAGTCTTCCCGAAATGCCGCAAAAAACCCCTGTGCCTCCACAGATATCTAGATGACATCTGGGGTGTGTGGACTCATTCTGAGAGAGAGTTAGAGGAATTCATCCAAAGCCTGAACACCTATCACCCCTCCATAAAAGTGAAGGCCGTCACGAGTTGAGAGAAAGTGGATTTTCTAGACACCACAGTTTTTAAACTCGCAGCAGAAAAGGGTAGACAGAAACTCGCGACTAAAGACTTTTTCAAGCCGACAGACACCCACACCCTCCTGAACACGGCGAGCCATCACCCCAAACACACTTTCAGGGGCGTCGTCAAATCACAACTGAGCCGCTTCCACCGCATTTGCAGCAGGGAGGAGGATTTCAAGCAGGCCACGACTGGCCTCTACACTGCCCTTAGACAGAGAGGTTACACCAAACCCAGACTCAGACACATCAAATCCGATTTCCTGAGAGGCCTGAGAGAACCCAGGGCGCAGAATAGGGAAATAGCCAAGCTACCACTGATAACAGGGTACAGCAGGACGGCCATCGATATCCACACACTAGTTAAGAGCCATTTCCGACAACTGAAGGGAGAGGTGAGCTCACTGGCGGCATACACGATAGTGTCGGCTTTTTAAAGGGCCAAGAATCTATTAGTTAGTAGCAAACAGTACACAGCTCCGAACTGTGGCGGGAGACACTGCAGAGCATGTAAACATTTAAAGATAGCAAAAAGCATCCACAACAGAGCGACAGGAAAATGGGCACGGATAGAGCAGAGGATAACCTGTGGGCAGGAAAATGTAGTCTATGCCATCCAGTGTAAAGAGTGCCACATCATATACATAGGGGAAACAGGTAACAGCCTAAGGATGCGACTGACAAGGCACATGAGTACGATTACAGGGCAAGAGCAGAGCAGACCTGTCAGCAGGCATTTCCAGAAGCACGGGATCCAGTCTTTAGAGATCCTGGGCCTGGAAACGAACCTGAACTGGTCAAGCCCCAAGAGAAAGAGAGCAGAGAAGAAATGGATTGAGTTATTACAAACCCACTCACCAAACGGTCTAAACCAAGTCTAAAAAAATAGATAAATAAAAACTTTAAAAATGCAGAATCGGGCCTAGTAAATCAGGCTTAAACAGATTAGGGTCACACGTTCCCGTTGAATTTGACTCTGACTGGGGACCCAATCCCAATAACAGATCTTCCCCCACTTCCCCCTCAACTGACATCCATTCCCACAGCCTCACACCATGACCCAGACAGAACCCACCCCCAATAGACCAGCTCACATGTACCACCCCCTCATCCCACACACCTCCCGATACATTTAAGTTGGGGTCAAAGACAACTTTTGTCACCCAACACAGACCAGGCAACACCCACTGCTTCTGACCACACACACACTCCCGTTTTTTTTCTCCCAGATCACTTAGCCCGGGTGTCAGCCGGCTCACCCGACAGAGCACATTCCATGTTCCACCCCCCGCCAGCCGACTTGTACCCCGATATACAGATAGCGGACAGCTTCCTCACACAGACCACCCAGCGGATCCCACATGCACTCATGTACGTTCCCCCCAAACACTTACAACCGGGTCCCGAATTCACCGCCACCTTTCCGAGCCCCTTACCCTAAACCTAACATTCACCACCACCATTCCCCTCGCGCCTTCCCTTAAAGCTAACATTACATAAGACTAGCCAACACCCCGACTAACCCAAAACAACACCCCCATTAAACCTTTGCAGACACGCCCACCAGGCAGAACCGTCCAGCGGCGCAATTTCCCTCCCTATTAAGAGATGGATTCTGGAATAAGGCACAGAGCGCAATGAAGGCGAGTGGAAGCAGACCAAGTTCATGAACCCGTGGGCCAATCATAGTGGCAGGGTACAGTGAGACTGAATGTCCAGTAACGAGATCAATGAACACAAGAGGGACAATTTCTCCGCTGCCCGCTAACTCACAACCTAACATGAAAGTGACACGTAACTCATTTTCTTGGTCCGCAAAGCGCCAACCGGAAGGCCAAGATACCCAAGAGGCGAGGATGATCCTTGAGAGAGGAGCCCAAGTTGGGATCCCAAAAACCGGAGCGACTTTAAACTGTGCCTACAGATTGCCTGCATAACTAACACATGAGCTGAACCCAAGTTGGGATCACAGAAAACCAGAGTGAGCTTAAACTGTGCCTACAGATCTCCTGCATAACTAACACATGCCCAAAACCAGGGTCCCCAGCCTTCAATTTACAAATAATTTAATTGATTGTAAATTATAGATAAAATCTTAATACAATAATTTAAAATAATGTATTGGCAAATTTAAACTAATGTATTCACTCATGTATTGGCAAGTAAAATAGTAATGCAGAATATGTAGTCCACAAATAAAATTACAAGGGAGAGGGTCAGGAGTACTCAATTCAATGAATGGAGCACTCCTGATCTGACAATTAAAAGCAGACAGATAAACAATGGACCGAATGGCCAAATTGCTAAGCAAACGAAAAAGGGGTTGCTTATGACCATTGGCAGCCCATCTAGAAAAGAAAAGCACATCAGCCAGTGGCACCAGCAGGTCTCAGTGAGGTGAACTTCATGGACCCCCACCCGTGCTGCAACAATATAGTAGAGTAGATGACCAAATTAAAATTCACAAGTTTTAGCAAGTAAAATTAAAAAAATAATAATAAAAACAATTAAACAAGGGCCTCCCAGCCTTTCAGTAAGCTGTCCTTACTTTCAAACCCCACCCCCCCCCCCCGAACAAAAACAATCAGTTTGCAACAAGTGAAGCCATTAGCTGACAGCAGCCGATCCTGAGATGGAATTTCAAAAAATAACTGCAAATCGACCAGTGAGGGTGGGGGAGAATCCTCTAGAAGGGAGGGGCGCAGCAGCCCACCTTTAAAAGAGCCCACCTAAACTTGTTAGACCTCTTTCCCTGACGAAGCTCGAGCGGAAGCGAAACTGGATTCTCTCCCAGTCGGGAAGAGTGCTTTTCACAGGCAAGCGGAGCACTCGAATTGATCGAACCCCAGGACAGACGGTAAGCACATCGTTGTGTGAACCGGTTAGAGCATAGATTTGCGATTGTCCACTTCACCTTGTACCGGGATGATGAATGATAGGAGGCGAAGGAGGGGGGACCTGCGGTCACACGGCAGGCCCGACCGGTACCCGGGAGGTCACAGGAATCCAAGGTTACCCCGGGATTATATTTCCACCTCCGTTAGGATCATTTATAGAATAGCCCATACTCTGCACCACCTCAGAGTCTTGGAAGGACAGAGCCGGCCACCGTGGGGGATCAGCAGGCAGGCACACAAATTGACTCGTTTTATTAAACCGGCCAACCCCAGCCAGGACACTCTGCGTAAATTGGCTGCAGACGCTGAGACCTGGGCCAAACAGACACACCAAACTTGAATTGAACATTACCAAATCATCCTGCGTAATCTGCAGCAAAATTTGTTGGAATCGGACCTGACTGACCGGCTGCACGAGGCGGTCTCCAAAGCGAATGATCTGGAATAGACGAAATTTACACGATAAATTCCAAATTAAAACAGAGGTGGTCCAAAAACGTGTTTTTGATTTAATCTCCAGGTCTGGGCCGCAGCAACGGCCGAATCTGCCGAACGGGGCAGATGGGTCCCGCGGGCGATCCCACACCATTCCCGATGCCGACCCCACGCTTCCCCGGACCAGGAAACCCGCATCCCAGGGGAGCAAGGGGAACAGACCCTCGACCTCCAGGGACGGCTTCTGGGTCGCGCGGAACCGAGTACCCGACCCACCCGACACCCAGGGACACGCCGACCCCGGCGTGGTTCGTCCGAGGGCACCCGACCCAGTCAGGCGCCATCCCCGAGTGGTCATCTCCCGGCTGGAGGACCGCGCGGTAGTCCAGCCTGCAGACCCAGCCAGCAGCCCGCGGGAGTCGAAATTCTCCGGGACCGACCCGTGGAACGAAGGTGCCGGGCCGGACTGGAGCGCCGCCCCGAAGGCTGGCCTCCCTCGTCCCCAGAGGAAGGGGCGACCCGCACGATCTCCCCCAGCCCCATCCACCGGTTCCTTGAGCCCGGAGTCAGAGTTCCGCGGCACCACCCAGAGCGCCGAGACCTCACCGGCAGGGCAGCCCGGCCCGGGACCGCGAGGTACTCGACCTTCCACCCCTGAGACGCGGCAGGACCCCGAGTTCACCTCCGGATCCGAGCTTTCCTCGGAGCCCGGCTCCCCCACCTCCGAGACCCAGCCCGGGTTTTACTCGGAACCCGAGTCCACCACGGAGCCCCACTCCCCTCCGGCCCAGGTGCAGACACGCAGGCAGACTCTGCGAGCTGGCACACGGGTGCAGAGAGGGACCCTCTACCCCCGGAGGTCACACACCCCGGGATCACCGCGGAGCACAGCAGGATCCCAGCATCCAGGGGGAAATATCTAGGCACCCTAATTCTAAACAAAAGTATTTAAATTGGAGACTGAGTCCAAATAAACCTATCCTAATCATCGGTGACTCTAATATCTCCAGGATTACAAGGTGCCCTAACACAGACTTGCAATTGGACAGCTATCCAGGAGCCAAATTCATTCACGCCAACGCTATCGTGGAGAAGTTAGAGCCACAGTTAGAGACTAAAAAGGTCATCCTCTCCCTTGGTCTAAATAAGCGATCACAGAGAATCCTAACTGCTACTAAACAGCTTCAGAGACTACTGAAGATGGCTAGTGGGAAATTTCCCAATGCCAGTATCTGGGTCCCTGAGATTAATTTCAGTCAGGCACTGCCAGAGTCAGAACAGGTGACTCTCAGGCAGCTAAACGAATACATTAAAACTAAAAACTACATCCCAGCCATCCCTGCTCGGCAGTTTAGAGTAGGCCCGGACCATATCCACTGGACGGAGAACACAGCCTTAAACGTGGTTAAGGCGTGGATGCAGTCTTTAAACCGAGAGAGGCAAGGTCCACGACTGGAAGAAACCATCGTGAACCTCTCCCGTACGTTAACCCCACCGAAACCCAGGAAAGGGTTCTGAACAGGGTTCCGACTTTTGTACCGACTGCTAAACTCCACAAAGAACAGGTCCAGATGGATGTGACTAAATTCTATAGACTACTTATACTAGCAGACCACTTTGGGGCCTCAGGCTCAGGGAGGACTCCCTTCACTCCTCCCTCAGACTGGATGCCAGAGATGAAGGAGACTTCACCTGAAATCTTCTAATTTGAGAGAGAAGTGACCAGAACGATGGAAAGGGTAGCCTAGGTTAAAGTAGGAAAGAGGGAGCAGCCCTTAAAGAACTTAAAGAGAATAAAGAGATTGTCATTAAACCGGCAGATAAGGGGAGCAGTACAGTCATCATGGACAGGCAGCAATAGAGCAGAGCAGACCTGTTAGCATGTATTTCCAGCTTCAGGAGATCCAGTCTTCAAAGATCCTGTGCCTGGAAACGAACCTGAACTGGTCAAGATCCCAGAGAAAGAGAGCAGAGTAGAAATGGATTGAGTTATTACAAACCCACTCCCCAAACGGTCTAAACATAGTCTAAAAAAATTTGGTTAAAATAAATAACAAAAACAAAAAAAAATTTTAAAAATTCAGAATCGGGCCTAGTCAATTAGGCTTAAACAGATTAGAGTCACACGTTCCCTGTAAATTTGACTCTGACTAGGGACCCAATCCAAAAAAAAGATCTTCCCCTTCTTCCTCCTAAAGTGACATACACTCCCACACCCTCACACCCTGACCCAGACTAACCCACCTTACAATAGACCAGCTCACATGTACCACACCCTCATCCCACGCACCTCCCGATACATTTAAGTTGGGGTCAAAGACAACTCTTGTCCCCCAACATAGACCAGGCAACACTCACCGCTCCTGACCACACACACACTCCCGTATTTTCCCCCCAGAACACTTAGCCCGAGTGTCAGCCGGCTCCCCGGACACAGCACATTCCATGTTCCACCCCCCGCCAGCATACATGCATCACGATATACAGATCGCAGTCAGCTTCCTCACACAGACCAGCCAACGGGCACCCCTCTGGATCCCACATACAGTCACGTACGTTCCCCCGAAACACTTACAACCTGGTCCCAAATTCACCACCACCTTCCCGAGCCCCTTGCCCTAAACCTAACATTCACCACCATCATCCCCTCGCCCCTTCCCCTACACCTAAGATTACACAAGCGCAGCCAACACCCCGACGAACCCAAACCAACACCTCACAAACCCAAATCAACACCCCACTAGGGTATCCAAACCCCATCCTTTGGTCCCCTAACCCTAATCCTACCCTCCCAAATTCACTATCACCTCCCCTAGCCCCTTGCCCTAAACTTAACATTACACAAGCCGAGCCAACACCCCTACTAACCCAAACCAACAACCCGACTAACCCAAAACAACACCCCGACTAAACCGCTCGACAACCCCACCCTCCCAAATTCACCAACACCTCCCCGAGCCCCTTCCCCTAAACCTAACTTTACACAAGCCTAGCCAACACCCCGACTAACCCAAACCAAAACCCTGAATAACCCGCTCGACAACCCTACCCTCCCAAATTCACCACTACCTCCCCTAGCCCCTTCCCCTAAACCTAACTTTACACAAGCCTAGCAAACAACCCAACGAACCCAAGCCAACAGCCCGATTAACCCTGACCGAAGCCCCAGCCCCATTAACCCTTACCGACACGCCCAGTAGGCAAAACCCTCCACGAGCACAATTTCCCACCCAATTAAGATATGGATTTGGAATAAGGCACAGATCGCAATGAAGGCGAGTGGAAGCAGACCAAGATCATGAACCCGTGGGCCAATCAAAGTGGCAGGGTACAGTGAGACTGAATCTCCAGTAACGAGATCAATGAACACAAGAGGGTAAATTTTCCCACTGCCCGCTGACTCACAACCTAACCCTAACCCTAACCTCCAACACAGCTCGGTAATACTAAGCGCTTCGGACCACTCACACACTCCAGTATTTTTCCCCCACAACACTTAGCCCGGGTATCAGCCGGATCGCCCGACGCAGCACATTCCATGTTCCACCCCCCGCCAGCCGACATGCATCCCGATATACAGATACCTCACGCAGTCCAGCCAACGGCCCCCTCTGGATCCCACATGCATTCACGTACAATATCCCCAAACACTTACAAACGGGTCCCGAATTCACCACCCCCTTCCCGAGCCCCATGCCGTAAACCTAATATGCACCTCTCCATTCCCCTCGCCCCTCCCTTAAACATAACATTACACAAGCCCAGCCAACACCACGACTAGTCCAAGCCAACACCCGGTCTAACACACTCGACACCCCCCATAGACTCTCCTAACCCTAATCCTTTGTCCCATAGCCTAACCCTACCCTCCCAAATTCACCACCACCTCCCCTAGCCCCTTCCCCGAAACCTGACATTACACAAGCCTAGCTAACCCCCCGACTCACCCAAGCCTACAGCCCGATTAACACGTCGAGATATCCGTCCTCGCATATTCCTAACCCTAAACGGAAGGCCCCCTAATCCTGACCCTACCCTCCCCAATTCACCACCACCACCCATATCCCCTTCCCCTAAACCTACCATTGCAAAAGCCTAGCGATCACCCCTACTAACCCAAGGCAACACCCCGATTAACCCTTACCTACACACTCTCTAGGTAACACCCTCCACCAGCACAATTTCCCACCCTATTAAGATATGGATTCTGGAATAAGGCTCAGATCTCAATGAAGGAGAGTGGAACCAGACCAAGATCATGAACCAGTGGGCCAATCAAAGTGGCAGGGTACAGTGAGACTGTTACTCCAGTAACGAGACCAATGAACACAGGAGGGATAATATTCCCACTGCCCGCTAACTTACAACCTAACTCTAACCCCTCTGTATCCCATATACACTTACGAACTCTCCCCCCAAACACCTACAACCGGGTCCCGTTTTCACCACCAGTTCCCGAACCCCTTTCCCTAAACCTAACATTATACAAGCCTAACCAAACACCCCGACTAGTTCAAGCCAACACGCGGATTAACCCTTGCCGACACTCCGGCTAGGTTATCTTAAACCTCATCCAAAGGACCCCTAAGTTTAACCCTACCCGGACCCTAACCCTACCTCCAAAATCAGCACCACCTCCCCAGCCCCTTCCCTGAAACCTAACATTACACAAGCCTAGCGAACACCCCGACTAACCCAAGCCAAAAGCCCGATTAACCCTTGCCGACACCCTCCTAAAGTATTCCTAACCCTAATCCTAAGGCTCTCTAAGCCTAACACAAATTCACCATTATCTCCCCTTAGCCCCTTCCCCTAAATCTAACATTACACAAGCCTAGCCAGCACCCCTACAAACCCAAGCCAACAGCACTATAAACCCTTGCCGACACCCCCACTAGCAACACCCTCCACGAGCACAATTCTCCACCCTATTAAGATATGGATTCTGGAATAAGGCACAGATCGCAATGAAGGCGAGTGGAAGCAGACAAAGATCATGAACCCGTGGGCCAATCAAAGTGGCAGGGTACAGTGAGACTGAATCTCCAGTAACGAGATCAATGAACACAAGAGGGACAATTTTCCCACTGCCCCCTAACTAACAAGCTATTCCTAAGGCCCATCGTGTCTGATGTGGCAGCGAGTCCTACATAATATCAGAATACATTGACTCCTTCCTGAATCCACTGTCACAATGACACCCCAGTTACCTCAAAGACACGTAACACTTTGTCCAGATAGTCAATTCCCTCTCAGTGCCCCCCGACACCATACTCTTCACCATGGACATCGAAAGCCTGTACACAAATATAGAGACGGACAGGGGCATCGAGGCAGTCAAGGAGGTCCTGCAGAAATACCCTGACCGGGAGAGGTCAGACGAGGCTTTGATAAAACTCCTGCGGCTGAGCTGACAAAGAATGTCTTTGAATTCAATGATGAATTCTAACTGCAGGTCAAAGGCACGGCAATGGGATGAAATTTGCCCCTGCCTACGCCAACATATACATGGCAAAGTGGGAGGAGACAGTCTTTCCGAAATGCCCCAAAAAAAACCCCTGTGCCTCCACAGATATCTAGATGACATCTGGGGTGTGTGAACACATTCTGAGACAGTTAGAGGAATTCCTCCAAATCCTGAACACACATCACCCCTCCATAAAGGTGAAGGCCGTCACGAGTAGAGATAAAGTGGATTTCCTAGGCACCACCGTTTTTAAACCTGCAGCAGAAAATGGTAGACAGAAACGAGCGACTAAAGTCTTTTTCAAGCCGACAGACACCCACACCCTCCTGCAACAGCGAGCCATCACCCCAAACACACTTTCAGGGGCATCGTCAAATCACAACTGATCCGCTTCCACCGCATTTGCGGCAGGGAGGAGGATTTCAAGCAGGCCACGACTATCTTCTACACTGCTCTTAGACACAGAGGTTACACTTAACACAGACTCAGACACAAGAAATCGGATTTTCTGTGAGGCCTGAGAGACCCCAGGGCGCAGAATAGGGAAATAGCCAAGCTACCACTGATAACAGGGTACAGCAGGACGGCCATCGATATCCACACACTAGTTAAGAGCCATTTCTGACAACTGATGGGAGAGGTGAGTTCATTGGGAGCATACACGATAGTGTGAGCTTTTAAAAGGGACAAGAATCTGAGAGACCTATTAGTTTGTAGCAAACTGTACACAGCCCCGAACTGTGGCGGGAGACACTGCAGCGCATGTAAACATTTAAAAATACCAAAAAAGCATCCACAACAGAGCAACAGGAAAATGGGCACGGATAGAGCAGAGGATAACCTGTGGGCAGGAAAATGTAGTCAATGCCATCCAGTGAAAAGAGTGTCACATCTTATACATAGGGGAAAAAGGTAACAGCCTAAGGGTGCGACTGACAGGACACCTGAGTACGATTACAGGGCAAGAACAGAGCAGACCTGTCAGCAGGCATTTTCAGCAGCACGGGATCTAGAATTTAGAGACGCTGGGCCTGGAAACGAACCTGAACTGGTCAAGCTCCCAGAGAAAGAGATCAGAGAAGAAATGGATTGAGTTATTACAAACCCACTCCCCAAACGGTCTAAACCAAGTCTAAAAAAATAATAAATAAAAACTTTAAAAGCCCAGAATCGGGCTTAGTAAATCAGGTTTAAACAGATTAGGGTCACACGTTCCCGTTGAATTTTACTCTGACTGGGGACCCAATCCCCAAAAAAAAGATCTGGTCCTACTTCACCCTCAACTGACATACATTCCCACACCCTCACACCCTGACCCAGACAGAACCCACCCCCAATAGACCAGCTCACATTTACCACCCCCTCATCCCACACACCTCCGGATACATTTAAGTTGGGGTCAAAGACAACTTTTGTCCCTCAACACAGACCCGGCAACACTCACCGCTTCTGACCACAAACACACTCCCGTATTTTTCCCCTAGAACACTTAGCCCGGGTGTCAGCCTGCTCCACCGACACAGCACATTCCATGTTCCACTCCCCACCAGCATACATGCATCCCGATATACAGATCGCAGACAGCTTCCTAACACAGATAAGCCAACGGGCACCCCTCTGGATCCCACAAACACTTACGTACGCTCCCCCCAACCACTGATAACCGGGTCCCGAATTCGCCAGCACCTGCCCGAGCCCTTTCCCTAAACCTAACATTCACCACCACCATTCCCCTCTCACCTCCTCCTAAATCTAACATTACACAAGCCTAGCCAACACCCCGACTAGTTCAATCCAACACCCCGACTAACCAATTCGACACGCTCCCTAGGATCCTAACCCTAATCCTTAGGCCCCCTATCACTAACCCTACCCTGCCAAATTCACCACCGCCTCCCATAGCCCCATTCCCCTAAACCTAACATTACACAAGCCTAGCCAACACCTTGACTAACCCAATCCAACAGCCCGATTAACCCTGACAGACACCCCAGCCCTATTAGCCGTTACCGACATCCCGACTAGGTAAAACCCTCCAGCAGAACAAATACCCAACCTACTAAGATATGGATTCTGGAATAAGGCACAGATCGCAATGAAGGCGAGTGGAACCAGACCAAGATCATGAACCCGTGGGCCAATCAAAGTGGCAAGGTACAGTGAGACTGAATCTCCAGTAACGAGATATATGATACAAGAGGGATAATTATTTTGCACTGCCCGCTAACTCACAACCTAACCCTAACCCTAAGACATCAACACGAGTTTGCTGCGAGAGGCTGCGATGGCCGTGTGTTTAAGGCTATGAATTCGGAATGCAACGGGGGTTTCCCCGCGCAGGTTGGCACCCTGCTCTCAGCGTGTTTAAATTTTCCTGAGCGGTTACAGTAAAATATCACACCGGAGGGATCCGCTGACAAATCATCAGCTGTTTTTGTTAAACCAACTGCCTTCCGCTGTTCCACGGACGTCACGGCCTGTGGGCCAAGATTAACATCCACTGATGATAAGCAGGTCCGACAGCATGCATGGAAATTGAGGATGAGTCAACTTTCTGGTCAGCGACCTTCAAGCAAGCAATAAAATGTCACTGAGCAAAAAGACATCAATGTTATTTTGTCGTCATTCTGAGATTGTGTTTGAGGCGAAAAATGAAACTGTTTGGGTGGAGCGATTCCGATGGGGTCATGAGGATACGAGTGCAATGGACGAGAATCTGAGTGATTGCTCAGTCTCGGGTGGACTTTGCTCTGCCTGACCTGTCGGCAGATCGAACAAAGACATTGTCATGGCCCACTTCAATTCTCTCATATTAATATATTGTTTTTAACAAGGCACTTTACCTTACATTTGGGATGTTATTCTAAGAAACTGAATTATCAGACGGTCTTTATTCAGGTATCACATAAGCAGATAATGTGTAAAACTAAATTTCATGGGATTGGGAATAATATCCTAGCATGGTTTCAAAACTGGTTGAAGGACAGGAAAGTGAGGGGAGGTATCAGATACTGAGGACAATAAAATAGACAGACGTATGAGGAATTTTGCCGACACCACTAAACTGGGTGGAACTGTCAAATGTAAGGAAGATATTCGTGAGGACATGTTGTGAGGATCCACGGAGGATTTTGTCAAGCAGTTAAGAGGCATTCGGCATTTCGTCCAGGGTTATGGGGAAGCAAGATAAAAATCAGAAGAAGGAAACACGGGCAGACAGTGTTTCACATAAAACACTTGGGAACGATTCGTTCTGCCTGCACAACGATGCCCAATAACGACAAGGTACAGCGTACACCGAAAACTAACAACAAATCACGTCCAATTCACATGAACCCAGAGGGACGCCAGACAGACCTGAACGGGCAAAGACCTAATCAGACGCTGCAGTGTTCATTCTGGAAGTTTGGCGTATGAAAAAGAAAAAAACGCTCAATATTTTAAAATTGCGGCCATGAAACTGTATTCACATACTTTAACACAGACCCGGGATGATTTGTCAATATGCTTCCATATCGATTGGTCGGAGAAGGCTAATGAATATAGACCAGTACCATTTGCTCATTTTCCAGCATAATCCTGGTGAACAGCCTTCGTGGAAAGTAGCTTTTCGCCACGGCCATTTCTTGACCGACAGTGGCAACGAAAGTACTATGAACTAAAAGATTGTTTCATTCCGCAAATAAGTGAGGTCGGAGTGACGTCGCCAGCAAATAGGGAGAATCAAATCTGGCGTTAAGCTGGGAGCTGAATCTGTCTTTGGAAGAAAAAATATAATGAATCACGTTGCCGGAATATGAGTTGAGTGTCAGTGAGTGGGACTCGCTGGCTGGTCTCACAATGAGACGGTTCACTCTCGATGGGAAAAAATGGGTCCTTGTTTGCTGGAGCCATTCTGTGATTATTGCGTCGAAGGCAATTCGTGCAAAGAAATCAAAAACGAGATTAAGGTGAAGTAAGTTGAGTCATCAAAACAACTCAAGTTCAATTAAGTCCTGTTTATTTCCTTATCCTGAAGAATACGGAGTAACCCAAGTCACTGCTGTTGTCCCGGAGGAAAATCCGGTCGTGAACCTTTCTTCAGAGCACAATGCCAGCGCTGACTCAAGAGAGAGAAAATGCACCTGCTGGCGAAATAATAATGACACGTCAGAGATCCAAAAGTGTCCAGAACTGGTAAAATTCTATGTCGTACTTAAAAAAAATACAGTGACCGAATGACAAATTGTCCATTTGACTCATCTCAACTTGATCATAACTAGATCAACCTCATCATGAAATCAGACTCTGCCACAAGATACTATAGCACCCTAAATTTCTGTTGAATTGGAAGCAATGTTTTGCATCCAATTTCCCTGAGCCACAATTTGAGAAATGTTCTCCATTGACAGAGAATGCGCTGATTGTCCCCTTTCTGTGTTACACATTTCCATGATGTTGCCGCATCGCATGATGCCAATGTCGCGTGTGAATCGGAAGATCTGCTCTCCATCGAACTGCACATTTGCCATCCTCACCGAAGTTGAAGACTTAACCATATAAAACCAAGAGGATGTCGAATTCATTTAACAAAGAGAAGCTTCCATCCGGCTTCAACCGGCTGAACAGATTTGCTGCATTACTTCTGTCGCAAACAGACACCTTTTTCATTCAGAAACAAGTCATTGGTGAAATGGACTCTCATCGAAAAGTGAAACAATGCATATTTACAGTTCTTAAATTCTCCAACCTCTTGCCAGAAAAAAACCAGCCGAACAATGCAATGACGCCACAGGTGACATGCGAACGTGCATTGTGTTAACGCCAATAACTGTGGAACAAGCCCGCGGGCACACACTAGTGACGTGAAATCAGAAATGTCGTCTCTTGTGTCATAAGTGGCAATAACGTTTCTCAGTGTTTCTTGAAGTCACTCGGTTACAGAGCATTGCACACGGCAAACTGAGAGCTCAAGAGAAAACGGCCAAATCAATGTATATTTCCGTCAGAAAGGGACCAACAACTGGAAAGAATCCAATCACCTCCCTCGGCGTTGACATCTTCCCGCACATCTACAATGCACAAACTAAATTTACGATGGCTATTCTTCACCAAAGAATGAGAAAGGGCTTAGACACCATCCAGGGGATGCATTGCATTAACCGTTGCGAAGTAAAAGAACAAAAGGTGTACTGGTAAAACCACCACATGCGAATTCCCCTCCATGTCGTAAATCGACGTAATTGGCAATATTCTGTACTTAAATGCTTCCATGTGACGTGGATGGAGACCATTCGATCTGGTCATCTCTGCCGGACCACAGACCACCCCTTCCCACAGTTAACGTTCACTGACATGTATGTCCCGACATTCACAACAACGGGACGCAGATTCCACACAGACAGCACCTGCGCTCAGGATTGAATCCGCATCCCTGTTGTCTCACAGCCCCACTCATAAAAATTCGAAGCACACAACAATGTTGTGTTCGATCAACGGAAACCGCCTGTGGCAGGGCTCGAACATGCAGTCTACTGATCATTCCAACATTCGTTATAGGAATCAGACCCCTTCTCCATTTAGCCGCACGGTCGCTGGCATCATAGATAAATAAATACAGTCTTCGCCACGGCCAGACACAGCGCTCTTATATCGCCTGTCGGTTTCCTCAGATCTGGATCCTGGAACTCCCTCCATGACAACATGTGGGAGAACCATCACCAGAATTATTGCAGCGTTCCATGAAGGCCGGCAGCTTCCCGGTCACTTATGGAAAATGAATGCAGGCCTTGAAACGTGAATGAAGTGAACTCACGAACATCTTTCAAAGTGATGCACACAGATAAATAGGTAAGTGAATCTTAGGTGTCGCATAGGTTGGTGAACTTAGTCAAGAAGAATAAGAAAGAAGCGTATGTAAAGTTTCGGAAGCTAAAATCAAACGGAACCCCCGAAAAATACAAAGAAGCCAGAAAAGAAATAAAGAAGGGAATGAGGAGAGACAGGAGGGGCCAGGAAAAGTACTCGGCAAGTTCTATGAAGGAGAATCCCAAGGCATCAACAGCAAGAGGATAACTCGGGAGATGGTAGGACCTCTCAAAGATAAAGGAGTGAACGTGTGCTTATGAGCAAGTCAAGGGTTAAGAAATTGTGACTGTACATATAACTAATGAAGAAAAGCACGCAAGCAAACCCCTGACTCAGGACCAGGTGGTAATTACTGCGTCCGGAACTTGATTGCAAGACAATAAGGGTGATGGTTGTATTAAACAGCAAGTGGGAGGTTTGTCCTAAACAATGAGTGTGATACTTGTCTTTGAATCTCTTAATTGTAAGTCAGTTATACTGAACAATAATTGCGATCTCTGTCTTTGAATTTCAGGAGCCTGATCGAAACTATCGGAGCCGCATTCATTAAGTGTGCATGACAATGTCTGTATAAAGTACTGTCTGCGGAGACCTCGGATTGCGAATCTCAACGAGTGTTGACGAGACTTCTCCCTGGAGGTATACTGCTAATAAACGCGTTTTTACTGAATTAATCTGTGGCACTGTTACTTTGCAGCAGGCAGGATTGCGAATTTAAAATCGGAATATCAATTTGGCGAGACAGCCAGGAGTCCAAAACGAGGTTTCGGAAGCAGTGTGAGCAATCGACAAGGATAACAACCACCTGAGACGGAAGGGCCCACAAGGTAAGGTTCACCATGATTCCTCTCAGGGAGTCGGACACCAGATCGATCCTTTCGCTTATCGAATTTCCTCTGACGGAATCCTCGCAAACCTGTCTGAGTGTCACAGGTAATAGGAGGTTCGAGTCCTCGGAGTAATAATGGTAAGGGGTTTGATTCCCCAGTTTTGGGTTTTAAGGTTGGAATTTTAAGGTTTTGAGTTTTAAGTTTTGAGATCGGTTCTCCGGTACTACCACCCTGCCTTAGACAGGTTCCTAAGAGGGAAAATCCCCCACGGGAAAGTCAGGAGCCTGAATTGGGTGAAGGAAAGAGACCGATCTTACAGATAATCGTAGCGATTTGTACCGTACGGTCGGGAAAAAGGGGCAAACTCTCGATAAGTCTGGGTCCAATAACCCACTATCTGAATTATGTAAAGACAACCCGAAAAATGAGAATAACTTCCGTAAATAATCGGCGTGCCTCAATAAGAAATTGGGAAATGAAATATGCCCATTAGGGGGATCTTGGGATGTGGATAAGTGCATAAAGGTCGAAAGGCCATTTGGGAGAGCAATGCAGGGGAAAATGGAAAATATTAATGTCTACCTGGAGAATAACGGCCGAAGACCGAACAAATAGATCTAAACAGAATAGTTGGGAACATAATGGACGCAGAAGGGCGATTAGAGCATGTGATGAAAAAGGAAATCCCAAGAGTTGGGAAGTTCTGAAGTCTCAGTGCGGAGACCACGATGCTGAGAAAAGCGGAAGGGAGAGGGAAGGGGTAGATCTGAAGAATAAGGAAAAAGGTAGGAATAAAAATAGAAAAAAAATTGGTACCTCCCAACATGTCTGGCGTGCCCCTGTTGTTCTAAAGTAACGATACGGACGAAAATGAGGAGGATTGGACGGTCCGACCAACATCCCCCATCTAGCACCCAATTTCACTGCCGCCCCCATATAATGCGACTAGTATGCAAATTGTTCTGCTCTCACTACCAACGACTGCTAGCCAAGTCCTGCCCCAAGGTAAATTCCATGGCCCTATTGTGTCCCGAACGAGAAATCAGCTCAGACGGAGAAAAAGACCGCAAACGAATGGTTCTAAGGCCACAGACTAGCCGGAACTTTTCGGTAGGGGACAGACCTTTACCAGATCCTCAGACGGACACCTATTATGACTCCGATTCTACCACTGATAATGACGACCCTAAAGATCCCGACACGTCACCTATGTTGAATGAGGTAAAGGGAGCCAAGGCAAACATACAACTCCCCAATAGGGGTGTTCCCAATCCCGATCAAGCCCAAGCGAGCGGTAATCCTGCAATCCAAATCTACACCCCTTGGAAGCCTCAAGATATGTGCCAAATCATGAGTCAGGCGCCCACCCGTAAAAGTAACCCGGAGGATTTTATAAATTATGTCATTGGTTCAATTCAGATGTACCAGGCCACACCCCAAGACCTTTTTAGTATTTGCTGCATGGGCGTTACAACTGATGAGGCGGAAAGATAGAAGGAACACCTGGGAAACTCTGCGGATTGGACAGACTTTCAAGCGGCCGTCCAGCCTCAGGACCAAGCAGAAACCATTAGAACTGCCCTTTGCAAAACCCTCCAAAGGCCGATTGACATAACTAAAGTTTTAGAATGACAACAGGAACAGGGCGACGATGGTCCAGATTTTTGGGACCGTTTTTGTTCACTTTACGGTACCTATGCGTGGGACGATGCCTATGACAGAGACAATTCCTCCCCTCAGTTTAACGCCCTCCTACTACAATATATTCCTGAGGGAGTGGCGTCGGCTATCCGTCCTAATAGCATGAATTAGTCTGACCATACACGACCAGCCATGAGGAGGGTCCTGGTCCACTTCTGGAGTAACGGGCGCAATTGGAAACCCTTCGGCCCCGACCTGCCTACCCGGATAATACGGGACACCAAATGGAACCGCAGTTTTGCGTTCCAGGAGGGGCTTACCGGTCTGATAAAGGGTATCCTATGCACCCCAACGGCCCAAGACCCCCAATGTACGGAACCCCTTAGGTGCCACCACCTCCCCCCGATACTTACCCAGGACCCAGGGGACCCCAACAACCCGCACCGGCGAGCATCAGGTTGACAGGATGGGGCATCTGACCATTGGCAGCGGGAGTGCCCCACAGCCAATGGCAGGCCAGATCCCCTGTAAACGATAACCTTCCTCAACTAGCACACCGGTTTTGCGCCTGACAAGCTGTAGGAAGTACCCATTCCATTTACCTTTCCCTCACCGATAACCCGGAGGATGAATCTATCGTCAATTAGTTGAAGGAAAACAGATTCAATTATGATTGATACGGGAGGCAATACTTCGACCCTCGAAGCTCCTTGTATCGCCCAGAATGATTTTAAACTGCCCATAGCCACGGTTTCATTGAGCGGGCTTGAGGGAAAGGAAAGATGCTACCCAATAACTGAACCTTTACGGGTGGGATTTGGAGATCAGGAATGGCAGATGCAATTTGCAGTAACCCCAGACCTAGGGCTTAATTTGCACAGGAGGGACCTGCTCTGCTCCATCCGACTCAAAATACAATGCCTGGATGAAGGAATTACCATTACCGGCCCTAAACCCCATACGATCCTTTGGATTCACCAGCCTCCTCAGTGGTGGACGGTGGACATCATGAACGGAGATTTTGATCCACACTTGAAGACCCCTGACCCGCATGTGACGCTAGCTTATGACCCCACAGGGGTCTCAAGTTTTGTATGCTCCCCTCCTGAAAGGCATGGTGTCTGTTACTATTCTAGGGGAAGTTGTGGGTAAGGAGGGTACAGCATTTTAGTTCAAGTGCCTAATGAATTGTGGAATCAGTCAGGCTTGATGTCCCCTCACATTATCCTGTCAGTTAATGAGGGTCAGAAACCGAAGGAGCTGAGATTCCTTGCCCACCGGCTTGAGGTACAGGCAGACACAGGCCTTTCCGAAGTTCCCCAGACACTGCCAGAGGGACCCTGACTTATTGCCTCACCTCTTTATCGGTGACAGGCTGGTCACGCCACCATAAGCCCCACCGTCCCCCTTCGGATGAGCCAACCCCCGATATATGGGCCGCATGGAAAGCTGAGGGAGGATTCACCCCAGTGACCCCAGTCCAAATGCGTGTAAGACAGGGAGCATAACTGCCTTCCGTCCCACAGTAGCCCCTTCAGATAGAGGCAGTTGACGAAATAACCAATTTAATAGATTCATTCTGCAAACAGGGCATACTGGTTCCTAGCCAATCACCCTGCAACACCCCAATTTTACCCGTCCGCAAACCCGGACGGACGGCATAGCGCCAAGTACAATACCAGCGTAAGGTCATAAATATAGTGGAAACACTATATCCCGTGGTCCCGAACCAGCCCACCATTCTCAGCAATATACCTGCCGCCTCTTCTATTTTTACACTTGTGGATCTCGACCATGCATTGTTTGCAATTCCCCTATCTACCGACTTGCAGTACCTGTTTGCTTTTACCCTCCAAGGTCGGAAATACTCCTGGACGCGTCTCCCGCAAGGTTTTATGCACTCTCGACTATTTTCTCCCAAGTTTTGCATAAACAACTCCAGGAGTTGCAATTTTCTGACAAATCCACCGTTGTCCAGTATGTCAATGAACTTTGATTGGCAAGCCCCTTGGAGCCCTCCAACATCACGGACACCAACAGATTACTTAGTGCACTCCATTCTTGGGGATACGTAATACCTCCACAGAAAGTAAAACGAACTCAGCGTCAGGTGAAATGTCTGGGCACCCTTTTAAGTTCTACTGAGCGGCAGCTCAATCTTGAACGTATTGCACCCATCGTTGCTACCCCACCGCCCTCTACCCCGAAGTGTATGCGCGCATTCTTCGGTTTAGTAAATTTCTGCAGTCAATGGCTACCTAATGAGGCCCTCCTTACTTATAAACTCACGCCCCGGCTTCAAGCCAGCCCCTGGGACCTTTTGAACTTACAGAGGAGCGAAAGGGGGCCTTTGATAAGCTCAAACAGGCCATTTGTCCCTGTTATACTGCATAACATCTGTCTAAACCTGGCCCACGACATTGCCCTCCATTTCTCTATCATTCATGTGACAAAATAAGAGTCTCTTAAATGACCATAATGTGTCTGACTCACAACCTCTGAGGGCAGTGTGTTCCACGCACCCGTCACTCTCTTTGTAAAAGACTTATCTCTGACATCCACCTTATGTCTTCCTCCAATCTCCTTTAAATTATGCCCCCTTGTATTAGCCATTTTCGCCCTGGGAAAAAATTCTGTTCCTCTCATCATTTTGTATTCCTCTATCAATTCACCACTCCTCCTCCTTTGCTACAAGGATAAAAGCACAAGCTCACTCATCCTAAACTCATCAGCCATGCTCTTCAATCCAGACAGCATCCTGGTGAATCTCCTCTACACCCTCACCAGGACTTCCACATGCTTCCTGTAATGTGACGACCAGAACTGAACACAATACTCCAACTGTGGTGTAACCAGAGTTCTATATAGCTGCAACAGTACCTGGCTGCTCTTGAACTCGACTAATGAAGACAACACAATACGCACCTTCTGAACAACCCTATCGACTTCAGCGCCAAACTTGAGGGATCAAAGGACATTCGCCCAGTAACCCTCTGTTCCTCCATACAACTAGGTCATGCCGTAAGCCTTGTATTCCGCCTTCAAATTCGATCTCCTGAAGTGTATCACTTCACACTTTTCGGGGTGAACTCCATCTGCCACTTCTCAACCCAGCTCTGCTTTCTATCAATTTCCTGTTGTAATCTACAGCAACATTCTACGCAACACACAGCACCACCAACCTCTGTATCATCAGCAAAATTACTAACCCACCCATACACATCCTCATACAGACCATTTATAATATCAAAAGAAGCACGGGTACCAGAACAGAACCCTGCAGAACTCCACTGGTCATCGTCCTCCAGGAAATGTACGCTCCATCTACCATCACCCTCTGTCTTCTGTGTGGGAGTCAATTCTGAATCCACACAGCCAGGTTACCCTGAATCCCATGCCTCCTGACTCTCTGAATAAGCCTTCCATCAGGAACGTTATTAAACTCCTTACTAAAATGCATGTACACCACATCCACTGTTCTACCTTCATCAATGTGCTTTGTAATATCCCCAAAGATTTCAATAAGGCTCGTGAGGCATGACTTGCCCCTTACAGAATCATTCCTAATAACCCTATTCAGCCCATGCTTCTCCAAATTCCTATAAATCCTGTCTCTAAGAATATTCTCCAGTAATTTGTCCACCACTGAAGACTCACTGGAGTGTAATTACCAGGATTTTCCATACCCCCTTTATTAAACTAAGGAACAACATTACTCAACATCCAAGATTGTCGCCAAAGGCACAGCAATATCTTACCTCTATTCCCGTGATAAACATGGATATATCCCGTCCGTCACAGGTGACATATCTATCCTAATGTTTTTCAAATGTTCCAGCACATCCTATTTCCTCACATCGACATGACCGAATATATCAGCCTGTTGTACGCCAACCTCACAATCATCAAGCGCTCTCTCTCTGGTGACTACTGAAACAAAGTATTCATGAAGGACGTCAACTTCCTCTTCCGACTCGAGGAACATGTTTCCTCTTTTATCCCTGAAAGGTCCTAGCCTCACTGGAGTCATCCTCTTATTCTTCACATGCGTGTAGAACGCCTTGGTGTGTTCCTTTATCCAACTCTCCAAACATCTTTCATGTCCCCTTCTAGCTCTCCTAAGTCCATTCATAAGCTCACTCCGAGCTACCTTGTAACTCTCCAGAGCCATGGCTGATCCATGCTTTCTGAACCTCAGGTAATCTTCTTTCTTCCTCTTGACAAGACATTCCACGTCTCGTGTCAACCACGGTTTCTTCACTCTACCATCCTTACCACGCCTCAATGGGACAAATCTACCAGAACTCCATGCAAGTACTCCCTAAACAACATCCACATTACCGCAGTGCTCTTTCCCACGAACATCTGTTCCCAATTTCCGCTCCCAAGTTCCTACTTATAGCATCATAAATCCCCCTTGCAATTAAAAATTTCCCCTTATCGTCTGCTCCTATCCTTCTTCAAGGCTATAGTTAAGGTCAATGAGTTCTGATCACTTTCTCCAAAATGCTCTCCCACTGAGAGATCTGAAACCTGATAAGGCTCATTGCCTGGAACCAGATCCAGAATGGCCTCTCCTCTTGTCGGCCTGTCCACATACTGTCAGGAATCCTTCCTGTACACAGCTAACAAACTCCGTCCCATCTATTCCCTCTATGGTAAGGAGGTGTCAATGAATATTAGGGAAGTTGAAATCACCCATAACAACAATCCTGTTATTTTTGCACCTCTCCAAAATCTGCCTCCCGATCTGCTCCTCAGTGTTTCTGCTTCTATTGGGGAGTCTGCATGATACTCCCAATAGGTGTGATCTCTCCCTTCATGTTTCTGACCTCCACCCACACTCTCAGTGGACGATTCCTCCAGGATATCTTCCCTTTCTACAGCTGTGACACTGTCCCTGATCATCAAAGCAACTCCCCCACTTCTTTTATCTCGCCCCTTTCCCTTTTGAAACATCTAAACACCGGAATATCCAGCAGCCCTTCCTGCCCATGCGATAGCCAAGTCTCTGTAATGACCACCAAGTCATAGTTCCTATTACTTGCCCATGATCTAATTTCATCAGCCTGATTCCTGATACTTCTCGAATTAAAGTCGACACACGTTATCCCATCCCACTGACGGCAATTTTGCCATTTCAACTGCCTATCTTTCCTCGCAGTCTTTCTGCACTCATGACAACAACCTTTCCCTCAACGTCATCAAAACGAAAGGGCTGGTCATTGACTTCAGGAAAGGGGCGGTGGACATGCACCTTTATGCATCAAAGTTGATGAGGTCGAGAGTGTTGAGAGCTTCAAGTTCCTTGGAGTGAATATCACCAATAGCCTGTCCTTCTCCAACCAAGTTGACACCACGGCCAGGAAAGCTCACCAGTTCCTCTACTTCCTCAGGACTCCAGAGAAATCTGGCATGTCTTCTTTGACACTCACCAATTTTTATCCATGCACAATAAGGAGCATCTTATCTGGATGTATCACGGCTTGGAATGGCAACTGCTCTGCCCGATACGAAAGAAACTGATATGGACATAGCTTAGCATATCACGGAAACCAGCATCCCTTCCGTGGACTCTGTCCACACTTCTCGCTGCCTGGGTGAAGCAGCCGACGTAATGAAAGATTTCTCCCACTCCGGACATTCACTCTGCCCCCACCTCCCATCGGGAAGAAGACACAATAACCTGAAAGTACGTACCACCAGGCTCAAGAACAGCTTCTATCCCGCTGTTCTAAGACTATTGAATGGTCTTCTGGTCCGATAAAATAACTCTTGACCTCACAATCTACTTCGTTCTGTCCCTTGCACCTTATTGTCTGCCTGCAATGCACTTCCTCTGCTACTTTAACACTTCATTCTTCATTCTATTATTGCTTTACCGTGTACTACCTCAATGAACTATGTAATGAATTGAGCTGCACGGACATTATGCAAGGCAGGTTTTTCACAGGTGACAACGATAAACCGATTTTCCAATAACTTCTTTAAAATACTGTTGGACAAGTGTACAGAATGCATAGGTTTAGAAGGTATTTGGCTAAATGCTGGCAAATGGGACAAGCTTGGATGGGGCATCTTGGTCGGCATGGACCAGTTGGGCTGAAGGTCCTGTGTCCGTGCTGGGTGCTTCAATGAGACCTCCACGCAGTGATGGTTTGTATGTTATGGACAAAACTCCCACCTTGTGGCGTACTGCTGCAATGACAGGCCATGCAGTGGGATTCAGAGAGCGGTGTCGGAGCCAGGTATCTATGAGTCACTGGGACACCCCTCCATCTGTAACAACAACATCCCTGCACTTAGATGCAATCACATGGAAGGCGCGTTCACCAATTTACTTTCTTATGAGGTCACCGAGACATGCTTGTCAAAGGCCGATCGAACAAACGTTTTACAGATGAACTGTTGGAAGTGGCCTGGAAGGTTGCATTCACGGCCTGGAACAGCAATTTGACTGCGCAAGAACGTACGAAGCTGCAGAGAATGGTGGGATCTGCACAATACATCATGGGCACATCCCTGCACATCATCGAGGGTATTTACAGGAGGGGCTGCCTCAAGAAGGCAACGTCCGTTATTAAGGATCCTCCCCACCATCCGCGACATGCCATCTTCTCGCAGCTACCTTCAAGCAGGAGGTACAGAAGCCTGAAGTCCCCACACTATCAGGTTCAGGAACAGCTACTTCCCTTCAATAATTCGGTCCTTGAAACGACCGGCACACCACAAATCACTACCTCAAGACCTGAACTGGAGCAGGGAAGCTTTGAGAGCATTAGGCAGTATCCAGTTTGTGTGGACTGGGTGACTCCATTTAAAGGCAAAAGAACAGATGGCAAGTGGGGGTTTTCAAAAGTGTCCTATCAAGGGTTCAGGGACGGCATGCTCCTGACAGGGTAAAAGGGAGATCGAATATGTTCAGGAAACCAAGGCTGACGAGAGATATCAAGGCTCTGCTCCGGGAAACGAAGGAAGCGTCCACCACCACCACAAGCGAATCCCTCGACGAATATAAAAAGTTTAAGACCAGGCTTAAGAGGGAAATGAGGGGGTAAAAAGAGGGTATGAGATGCATTAGGCAAGCAGGGTTAGAGATAATACCAAGAGGCTCTTCAGTTACATTAACAGTGTAAGGGTGTCGAGGGAGAGACCAGATCCTTAGAAAGGCCATTAATCTAAAAAAAGGCAATCATACGGTTAGCGGAGGCAGATAGATGACCAGATTCTATCCTTGGTAAACCAAAAATTGCAGTGATAGGATGAGGTTGTAAATCAATCTTCACTATATTTGAAATAATGTTAAAATATCTTTCCAATATTTTTCCAGAAGAGGACAGGACCATAACATATGTGTCAAAGAAGCCACATTCGATTTACAGCTGTCACATATAGTATTTATATGTTGATAAAATCGAGCTAGCTTATCTCTTGACATATGGGTCCTGTGAACTACCCTAAACTGTATCAAAGAATGCCTGGCACACATTGAAGATGTATTAACTAAAGGAAGAATTTTCTTCCAAGTCTCTGTAGGTATAGATGTCTGGCGTTCACTTTCCCGTTCATTATTAATTTTGTCCAGTGGTTCTGAATGAATTTTCATAATTAAATCATAAATTATTGCTATCAAGCTCTTATGACAATGATTAAAACCAAAATGTTTTCCGTAATTTCAGTTTTGTAAGGTGTTGGAAAAGAGGGTATAGTAGCTTTTAAAAAAAAATCTAAATTACAAATATCGAAAAAAGTGTGATCTAGGCAAATTGTATTTGTTAGACAATTGTTCAAAAGATGAAGAACAGTTGTCAATGAATAAATCACGAAAACATACTATTCCCTTCCTTTTCCATATGGAAAAAGCTGAGTCAACTCTGAATGAATGAAAAAAATAGATTGAATTGGACTTGATAGATTAAATTTATTCAATCCAAAAAATTTACGAAATTGAAACCATATTCGTATTTTATGTTTAACAATTGGGTTAATCATATGTTTACTTAATTCGGTAAGTGCAAAAGGGAGTGGAGCTCCTAAAATAGAAACTAATGGAAATTCAAGTACTGATTGGGATTCAAGGTGTACCCATTTGGAGTATTGAATGACATCTCAATCTTGTGTCCAAAAAAATATATATCTAATATTGATTGCCCAATAATATAGTCTAAAGTTGGGCAAGGCCATACCACCATCCTTTTTTAGTTGTTGTAAATATTTCTTACTTAGCCTTGGGTTTTTATTCAGCCAAATATATGAAAGATTTTAAGAATCAATAGTGTCAAAAAAGATCTCGGAACAAAAGTTGGAATCGTTTGAAATAATTATAAAATTTTTGGTAAAATAGTCATCTTAACCGCATTAATTCGGTCTACCAATGACAGAGACCGTGGGGACTATTTAGTAAATAATTGCTTAATATAGTCAATTAAAGGTAGTACATTAGCTTTAAATAAGTCCTTGTGTCTCTTCGTAATTTTAACACCTAAATACATAAAATAGTCAGTTACCAATCTAAAAGGTAATTGGCTATAAATTGGAATTTGCATATTTAACGGAAAGTTCACTCTTATTAAAATTTAATCTATAGCACCAAAAAAAACACTAATCTGATCTAATCGTGATGGTACTGCAGGGATAGATTCATCCGGATAAGAGATATAAAGTAACAGGTCATCTGCGTAAGGTGATATCTTATGAATCTTCTGTCCGCGAGTAATACCACATATATTTGAAGAATCCCGAAGTGCAATAGCTAAAGGTTCTAAAGCAATATCAAGTAATAAAGGGCTTAACGGACAGCCTTGTCTAGTACCTCGAAAAAGCCTAAACAAAGGATATCTTTGATTATTAGTAAGTATTGAATCCATAGGTGCATAATAAATCATTTTAATCCTAGATATAAATTTAGGACTAAAATTGAATTTTTGAAGTGTACTGAATAGATATTCCCATTCGACTCAGTCAAACGCCTTTTCAGCATCTAGTAAAACAACATATTCTGGAATTTGCGATGAAGGGGTATATATAATATTCATTAATCTCCTAAAGTTAAAATGTAGATAACGATTCTGAATAAATCCTGTCTGGTCTTCAGAGATCATTTGCAGAAGAATCTTTTCCAATCTAAAGGCCAATATTTTGTAAAATATTTTGGAATCCACATTTAATAAAGAAATAGGTGTATAAGATGCACAATCAGTGGGATCTTTATCCTTTTTAAGAATTAAAGTAGTAGTTGCTTCATAGAAAGATTGTGGTAGTTTACCCACTGATAGGGCATCTTTAAAAATTTTGGATAACCAGGGAACAAGATTATCAGAAAAGGACTTAAAAAATTCAGCTGTGTATTTGTCAGGGCCGGGTGCTTTACCCGAATTCATTGAAAATATTACTTTCTTTATTTCTTCCTCCGAAATGGGAGCATATAATATAGAGCGTTCATTTAAAGATAACTGGGGAATCTTCAAATCGCTTAAAAAGTCATATATTAAAGTAGGATCCTCAGGGGATTCTGATTGGTATAAAGAAGAACAAAATTCTTGAAAGGATTTGTTAATTTGAACTTGATGTATCGCGTAGGTACCATCCGGTTTACGAATTTTATTAATATGACGTTTAAATATGGTAGCTTTCAATTGGCTGGCCAATAATTTATCAGATTTGTCACCATGTATATAAAATTGACTTTTGTTTTTAAGTAGTATATTTTCAATTGAAGGTGTTAATAATAAAATATGTTGTAGTTGTAGTTCTTTTCTCTTTTTAAAAAGCTCCAGATTAGGAGTAACAGAATATATTTTATCCATTTCTTTAATCTTGTCAGCCAATGTACGTATTTCATTATAAGTTCGTTTTTTCACTCCAGCGGAATATGAAATAATTTGATCACGGATGTATGCTTTGAACGTATCCCATATTATCCCACTGGAGATTTCTTCAGTAAAATTAGTTAAAAAAAATGAAATCTGTTATTTAATAAATTGTCTTGTAATAACGAAGGGTTAAATCACCATTGTCTGACATCAAAGGATACATCTGGAAATGTAATTGATAATCTCAATGGTGCATGATCAGAAATGGCAATTGCATCGTATTTGCAGTCCGTAGTAAGTGGAGCTAATATAGCATCAATCAAAAAAAATAATCAATCCTCGAGTAATTATGGTAGACATGAGAAAAGAATGAAAACTCTTTATCAACTAGGTGTAAAAATCTCCAAACATCTACGATTCCGGATTCAACTAAAAGGAATTAATAAGCACAGCGGGTTTGTTTGAAAGTGCAGGATTTGACACAGATCTATCCATCGAAGGGTTTAGACAGCAGTTAAAATCTCCACCCGTAATCACAGTGTATTCATTTAAATTAGGAAATAATGCAAAATTTTGGGTGATCTACTTTGGATGCATAAACATTAACCATAACAACTTGTTTATTATGAAGCAGACCAGTGATTAATAAAAATCTACCATTTGGGTCTGATATTGTCTCATGATGAACAAACGAAATTGAGGAGTCTATAAAAATAGAAACTCCTTTCACCTTTGCTTGTGAGTTTGAATGGAACTGTTGACCCCTCCAAAATATAGAAAAACGTTGATTATCTTTCTTCCTGGTGTGAGTCTCCTGAACAAAAATGATTAGAGCATTTAATCTATGAAAAACTTTAAAGATCTTCTTGCGCTTAAGCAAATTGTTTACGCGGTTAACATTGCATGAAATAAAATTAATGGTCTTATCCATTTTAACAGATTAAAAAAACACATGGTATGTAAAGGGTTAAACTTGGTATATACAGATCTTAAAGACAGGAAGAAGTAAAAAAGTTCAAAGAGGAAACGGATATGACGACATTTTAAGAAAACTTGTGGTTTAGCTCAGAAGAAAAAAAACACCCCTCCCCCAACAGACCGAAAACTTGCCTATAGACAGCCAGAAAGCTACCCTCTAATTGAATTAACCCCAATTCTATTGGTGGCGGTAGTTCAAATTAACAGATATATAAACCACTCATGTTTCGACGAAGAATGAAGAAGATAACTCAAACACATCGAAATAACAACAAAGTTGTGGAATTAAAGCAGAGCCAAAGGGCATAAACAGTCAACATTTAAAGAATATAGCTTAATAATTATTTCAGAAAGAAAGCAAACAATCAGTCATTTAGTTAAATTCTTAATTGTAATAAAAACAAAACATTAAAAATATTAAAAGAAGAAAATAGAGAGGTTTAAATCTAAAAAATTAATTAAATAATAAAACGAGTATGTAGTAAATCAAAGGAAAAACACTGTATCTCTTCCGCACTTCTTAGCTTTTTAAAATTAAAAGCTATTTCAAAAGTGTCTGAAGGTTCTGCGTAAACCTTTATCATTGTCATGAACAAGGATAGAAACAAAGAGGACAGGAAGATATTTAATTGGAGAAATTCAAATTATGAGGCTATAAGGCTAAAACTTGAGAGTGTAAATTGGGATGACATTTTTGAAGGGAGAAGTACTATGGAGATGTGGTCGATGTTCAGGGATCTCTTGCAGGATGTTGGGGATAAATTTGTCCCGGTGAGACAGAGAAAGAATGGCAGGGTGAGGGAACCATAGGTGACAAGACAGGTAGGAAAACTTGTTAGGAAGAAGAAGGCAGCATACATTAGGTGTGAGCGGCAAGGATCGGATAGGGCTCGTGAGTAGAAAGGAAGTAACTTAACAAGGGACTGAGGAGATCAAGAAGGGGACATAAAAAGGCTTTGTCGAGCAGGGTTAAGGAGAATCCCGGGGCTTTTTTCTCGTACGTGAAGAGCAGAAGGATGATGAGAGTAAGGGTAGGTTGGATTAGAGACAAAGGTGACAAGACGTGCCTGTAAGCTGTGGAAGAGGGAGCCAGTACTGACAGAGGTCGTGATAGATATTGGTACCAACGACATAGGTAGTAAAAGGGATGAGGTCCTGAAAGAAGACTATGGGGAGTTAGGAAGGAAGTTGAGAAGCAGGACCTCAAAGATAGTCATTTCAAGCTTACTGCCGGTGCCACGTGATAGTGAGTATAGGAATAGAATAAGGTGGAGGTAAATACGTGGCTGACGGATTAGAGTAAGGGGCAGGGATTCAGATTTCTGGATCATTGGGACCTCTTTTGGGGCAAATATGATTGTACAAAGAGGACGGGTTTCACTTGAATCCCGGGGGACCAATATCCTGGCGGGGATGTTTGCTAAGGCTACTGGGGAGAGTTTAAACTAGAATTCTTGGGGAGTGAGATCCGAACTGGAGAGACTGGGGAAGAGGTGTTTGGCTTGCAATTACAGAAAGCCAGTAGGAGGTAAGAGAGGGAGGATAGGCAGGTAGGTGACAGAGAAGGGACGTGCTCAGACCGGTTTGAGATATGTCTATTTTAACGCAAGGAGGATTCTGAACAAGGCGCATGAGCTTGGAGCTTTGATAAATACTTGAAGATACTATGTGGTGGCCATAACAGAGACTCGGATGGCTCAGGGACTGGAATAGTTACTTCAAGTGCTGGGTTTTGGATGTTTCAGAAAGGACAGGGAGGGAGGCAAAGGAGGTGGGGCAGTGGCACTGTTGATCAGAGATACTGTTCCGGTTGCAGAAAAGGTGGACGTCATGGAGGGATTGTTGACGGACTCTCTGTGGGTGGAGTTTAGGAACAGGAAGGGGTCACTAACTTTGCTGGGTGTTTGTTATAGGCCGCCCAATACTAACCGTGATATGGAGGAGCAGATAGGGAATCTGATCCTAGAAAGATGTAATAATAACTGAGTTGATGTGATGAGAAGTTTTAATTTCCCAAACATCGATTGGCATCTTCATACATTGAAGGGTGAAGATGGGGTGGAGTGTGTTAAGTGTGTTCAGGAAGGATTCTTGACACAGTATGTAGATAAGCCTACAAGAGGAGAGGCTGTGCTTGATTTGGAATTGTGAAATGAACCTGGTCAGGTGTCAGATCTCTCAGTGGGAGAGTATTTTGGAGATAGTGGTCATAATTCTGTATCCTTGACGATAGCATTGGAGAGATACAGGAACAGAGGGACTACAGTGGTGTTTACTTGGAGTAAGGGGAATTATGACGCGCCAGGCTGGAAATTGAAAGCTTAAATAGGGAACAGGTGTTCTCAGGGAAAAGTACGGAAAAATGTGGCAAATATTCAGAGGATATTTGGGGGGATTTCTGCATAGGGATGTTCCAATGAGACAGGGGAGTCACGAGAGGATACAGGAATCGTGGTGTACAAAGGCTATAATAAATCTAGTCAATCGGAAAAGAAAAAAATACAATAGGTACAGAGAGCTAGGTTATGTTAGAGATCAAGAAGAGTATAAAGATAACAGGAAGGAATTTAAGAAGGAAATTAGTGGAGCCAGAAGGGGACTAGAAGGCCTTGGCGGGCTGGATAAAGGAAAACCCCAAGGTATTCTGAAAGTACGTGAAGAGCAAGAGGAAAAGATGCGAAAGAATAGGGCCTATGAAGTGCAACAGTGGGAAAGTGCGTATGGATCCGGAAGAAGTAGATGAGGTACTTAATGAATACTTTGCATAAGTATTCACTACGGAAAAAAAGATCTGGGTGATTGCAGTGAGCACTTTCAGCAGGCTGAAAAGCTTTAGCATGCAGATATTAGGAAAGAGTAGATGCGAGAACTTTTTGAAAGCTTCAAGTTGGAAAAACCGCCGAGACCGGAGGAGATGTACATCAGGCCGCTGTGGGAGGCGAGGGAGGAGATTGCCGAACCTCTGGCGATGATCTTTGCATAATCGATGGAGACGGAAGAGGTCCCAGAAGATTGGAGGGTTGTGGATGTTGTTCCTTAATTCAAGAAAAGCAGTAGAGATAGCCCAGATATTATATAGACCAGTGAATCTTACCGCAGTGGTTGGTAAACTGATGGAGAAGATGTTGAGAAGCAGGATTTGTGAACATTTGGAGAGGTATAATATGATTAGGAATAGTCAGCATGGCTTTGTCAAGGGCAGGTCCTGCCTTACGAGCCTGATAGAATTTTTGGAGGATGTGACAAAACACATCAATGAAGGGAGAGCAGTAGATGTAGTGTATATGGATTTCAGCAAGGCATTTGAAAAGGTACCCCATGAAAGGCTTATTTAGAAAGTAAGGAGGCATGGGATCCAAGGGGACATTGCAATGTGGATCCAGAACTGGTTGTCCCGCAGAAGGCAAAGAGTAGTTGTTGAAGTGTCGGATTCTGCATGGAGGTCGGTGACCAGTGGTGTACCTCAGGGATCTGACCTGGGATCCTTAAATTTTGCGATTTTTATAAAGGACCTGGATGAGTATGTGGAGGGATGGGTTACTAAGTTGCGGATGACACAAATGTTGGATGTGTTGTGTATAGTATAGAGGGCTGCCAGATGTTACAGCGAGACATAAATAGGATGCAATGTTTGCTGAGAAGTGGCAGATGCAGTTCAACACAGATAAGTGTGAAGTGGTTCATTTTGGTAGGTCAAATATGATGGCAGAGTATAGTATTAATGGTAGGACTCTTGACAGTGTGGAGGATCAGAGGGATCTTGGGGTCCAGTCCATAGGACGCTCAAAGCAGCTGCACAGGTTGACTCTGTGGTTAAGAAGGCATGTGGTGTATTGTCCTTCATCAATCGTGGAATTGAATTTTGGAGCCAAGAGGTATTGTTGTGGCTATATAGGACGCTGGTCAAACCCCACTTGGAGTACTGAGCTCAGTACTGGTCGCCTCGCTGCAGGAAAGATGTGGAAGCCATAGAAAGGGTGCAGAGGATATTTACAAGGATGCTGCCTGGATTGCAGAGTATGCCTTATGAAAGCAGGTTGACGGAGGATGATAAGGACTTGATGTAGGCAAGATGATGAGAGGCATTGATCGGGTGGATAGGCAGAAGCTTTTCACCAGGGTTGAAATGGTTGCCACAAGAGGACACAGGTTTAAGGTGCTGTGGTGTAGGTATATAGCAGATGTCAGTGGTAGGTTTTTTACTCAGAGACTGGGGAGTGCGGGGAATGGGCTGCCGGCAGTGGTGGTACAATCGGAAACAATAGGGTATTTTAAGAAACTTTTGGATAGGTACAAGGAGCTGAGAAAAATAGAGGACTATAGGTAAACCTAGTAATTTCTACGGTTGGGACATGTTCGGAACAGCCTTGGGTGCCAAAGGGCCTGAATTGCGCTGTAGGTTTTCTATGTTTCTATATTTCTAAGTGGGTTAGGTTTTTAATGAATACTTCTTTTCGGTGTTCACCAAGGAGAGGGGTCTTGATACCGCTAAGGACAGTATTGGTAAGGTTAATGTTCTAGAGAATGTTGACATCAAGAGAGAGGATGTGTTGGAGCTGTTAGAAAATATTAGGACAGATAAGTGCCCGGGGATTGACGGAATATTCCCCCGGCTGCTTTGTGAGGCGAGAGAGAAGGTTCCTGAACCGTTGGCGAGCATCTTTGAGTCTTCGCTGTCCACGGGAATGTTACCGAAGGATTGAAGACTCGAAAAGGTTGTCTCCTTATTCAAAAAAGAAAGTAAAGATAGCCCAAGGGATTGCACACAAGTGAGCCTTACGTCTGTGGTGGGCAAGCTGTTGGAAAGGGTTCTAAGAGTTATGATCTGTGACCATTTAGAGTATCATGGAATGATTCGGCACAGCTAGTATGGCTCTGTGAAGGTAAGATCTTGCCTCACAAGCCTGATAGCGTTCTTTGAGGAGCTGAAAAGGAGGATTTTTGAGGGTAGTACAGTAGATGTATTTTAGTAAGGCTTTTGACAAGGTTCCACATAGTAGGCTTCATCAGAGGGTCAGAGGGCAAGGGATCCAGGGTAGCTTGGCCATGTGGATTCCGAATAGGCTTGCCTGCAGAAAGCAGAGGGTTGAGGTGGAGGGAATGCATTCAGATCGGGCGATGTGATTAGCAGTGTTCCAGAAGGATCTGTTCTGGGACCTCTAATTTCGTGATATTTATTGATGACATGGATCAGCGGGTGGAAGGGTGGGTTAGCAAGTTTGCAGACGACACAAAGGTGGGTGGTGTTGTGGATAGTGTGGAAGGCTGTCGAAGCTTACAGAGGGATATTGATAGGATGCAGAGCTGGGCTCACAAGTGGCAGATGGAGTTGAATCCGGACCAGTGTGAGGTGGTACACTTTGGAAGGATAAACTCCAAGGCAGAGGACAAGGTATATGGCAGGATTCTGGGGAGTGCGGAGGGATCTGGGGGTTCACGGGTGGATAGGGTAGTAAGAAAGCTTATGGGATGTTAGCTTTCTTAATTCGTGGGATCGAGTTTAAGAGCCGTGAAGTAATGATGCAGCTCTACATAACTCTGGTCAGACCACACTTGGAGTCCTGCGGCCAATTATGGTCGCCTCATTATAGGAAGGATGTGGAAGCGTTGGGAAGGGACAGAGGAGATTTAACAGGATGCTGCCTGGAATGGAGAGTATGGATTATGCGAATTGATTAAAGGAGCTAGGGAATTACTCATTTGAGAGAAGGAGGATGAGGGGAGACATGAGAGAGGTATGCAAAATATTAAGAATAGATGGAGTGGACAGCCAGCCCCTCTTTCCCAGGGCACAATGCTCATTACAATCGGGCACGTCTTTAAGGTAATGGGTGGGAAGTTCAAGGGAGATATCAGAGGGAGGTTTTTTACCCAGCGCGTGGTTGATGCATGGAATGTGCTACCTGGGGTGGCGGTGGAGGCTAATACATTGGTCAAGTTCAAGAGATTGTTAGATGAGCATAGAAAGGAATTTAAAATAGAGGGTTATGTGGGAGAAAGGGTTTAGTTAGTATAGGCGTCGTTTTAATATCGGCACAACATGGTGGGCCGAAGGGACTGTATTGTGCTGAATTTTTCTATGGTTTTATGGTTCTATTTTTTATGTTTCAAAACAGACAGGGCGACGGTAAAACAGTTGGGGATTGGCTTTGGTCACCAAGACCAGTGTCACTGCTGTGGAAAGGAAGGATTGCCTGGAGGGATCGTCTGTTGAGTCAGTGTGGGTGGAAGACAGAAGCAGGTAGGGACCGAACACACTTTTGGGAGTTTTCCACAGATCGCCCAATAGCCGCAGAGACACTGATCAGCAGATTGGGAGTCAGATTTTGGAGAGGTGCAAAAATAACAGGGTTGTTGCAATAGGTGATTTCAACTTTCCTCATACTGATTGGCATCTCCTTACCGTAAAGGGAAAATATGGGGCAGAGTTTGATAAGTCCGTACAGGAAGGATTCCGGACACTGTATGTAGACCGGATGACGAGAGGAGAGGCCATTCTGGACCTGTTACGAGGTAGCGAACCTCTTCAGGTTTCAGATATCTAGGTGAAAGAGCATTTTGGAGAAAGTGACCTCAACTACTTGACCTTTTCCTTAGCCTTGGACTGATACGGGAGCAGACGATATGGGGAAATATTTATCTGGGGGAGGGTGAATTATGATGCGATCAGGAATGAACTTGGGGGCGTAAACTGGGAACAGATGTTATTGGGAAAGTGCACTGCGGTAATGTGGAGGTTGTTTAGGGATTACTTGCATGGAGTTCTGGTAGGTTTGTCCAGTTGAGGCAGGGTAAGGATGGTACAGTGAGGGAACCATGATTGACAGGGGAGGTAAAATATCTTGTTAAGAGGAAGAAAGAAGCTTACCTGAGGTTTAGAAAGCATGGATCGGACATGGCGCTGGAGTGTTACAAGATAGCCAGGAAGAAGAATGGAATTAGGATAGTTAGAAGTGGGCATAAGAAGTCCTTGTCGAGTAGGATCATGGAAACCCCAAGGCGTTCTGCACGTATGTGAAGAATAGGGGGATGAAAGGTTGAGGGTTGCACCGATCAGGGATAAAAGAGGAAACGTGTGCCTGGAGTCGGAAGATTTAGGGGAGGTCCTTAATGAATACTTTGCTTCAGTATTCAGCAGTGAGAGAGACCTTGTGAGGATGACGTACAACAGGCTGATATGCTGCTGCATGTCGACGTGAGGAAAGAGGATTTGTTGGAAATTTCAAAAAACATTAGGATAGATAAGACATCAGGGTTGGACGGGACATAGCCAAGGTCATTACGGTAAGTAAAGGAAGAGATTTCTGGACTTTTGGCGATGTTCTTTGCGTCCTCACTGGCGACCAGAGCAGTGCTAGATGATTGGAAGGTGGCAAGTGTTGTCCTTTTGTTTCAGAAAGGGAGTAGGGAAAACCCTGGGAATTACACACCAGTGAGTCTTAATTCAGTAGAGGGCAAATTGCCGGAGAAAAATTCATGGAGACAGGATTTATAGGCATTTTGAACAGCGTCGGCTAATCAGTTTTATTCAGCATGACTTTGCAAGGGGCAGGTCGTGCCTCACGAGCCTAATTGAAATCTTTGAGGATGTGACAAAGCACATTGATGAAGGTCGAGAAGTAAATATGGCGTGCATGGATTTTAGTAAGGTGTTTGATATGGTTCCTCATGGAAGGCTAATTCAGATAGTCAGGAGGCATGGGATCCAGGGTAATTTGGCTGTGTGGATTCAGAATTGGCTCGCCCATAGAAGACAGAGGGTGGCGGTAGATGGAGCGTATTTTGCCTGGAGGACGGTGACCAGTGGTGTTCCGCTGGTATCTGTCTGGGACCCCTGCTCTTTGTGATGGTTATAAATGACGTGTATGAGCATTTGTAAGGGTGGGTCAGCAAGTCTGCTGATGATACAAAGGTTGGTGGTGTTGTAGATAGTGCAGAGGGTTGCTGTGGATTACAACAAGATCTTGAGAGAATGCAGAACTGTGCTGAGAAGTGGCAGATGGAGTTCAAACGGAAAAAGTGTGAAGTGATACACTTCGGGAGATCGTATTTGAAGGCATAATTCAAGGGTAATTGCAGGAATCTTGGCAGTGTGGAGGAATGGAGGGATATTGGTGTCAAAGTCCATATATCCATCAAGGTTTGCGTGCAAGTAGATAGGTTTGTTAAGAAAGCGTGTAGTGTGTTGGCCTTCATTAGTCAGGGTATTGAGTTCAAGAGACGCAACGTAATTTTACAGCTCTATAGAAATCTGGTTGGACCACACATGGAGTATTTTATTCAGTTCTAGTCACCTCATTTTAGGAAGGATGTGGAAGATTTAGAGAGGATGCAGAGGAGACTTACCAGAATTCTGCCTCGATTGGAGGCCATATCTTATGAGGACAGGTTGAGTGAGCTTGGACGTTCCTCTTTGGAGAGAAGGAGGATGCGAGGTGACTTAATAGAGGTGTACAAGATGATAAGAGGCATAGATCGATTGAACAGTTAGAGACTTCTTCGCAGGGTGCAAATGGCTAACACGAGGGGGCATAATTTTAAGGAGATTGGAGGTAGATATAAGGGGGATGTCAGAGGTAAGATTTTACACTGAGTGTTGTCCGTGTGTGGAACGGACTGCCAGCAGAGGTGGTGGAGGCAGATACTTTGTCATTCATGTGTCTCTCTTAGATAGACACAGGAATGACAAAGAAATGGAGGGTTGTGTGGGAGGGAAGTGGCAGATAGATATCAAAGCAGGATAAAATGACGGCACAACATTTGTGGGCGAAGGACTTGTACTGTGAAGTAATGTTCCATGTTCTATACTTACTTCATCGTTAGTCACTGGCGAAGTTCCGGAAGACTGGACTGTGTCCAAAGCCGTCCATTGTTCAAGATGGGTAGAAAGGTCAGACTAGGGAGCTACAAGCCGGTGAGGTTGACTTCAGCTGTAAGCAATTCACTGGAGGGAATTCTGAGGCGCAGGATCTCCCATCAATTTGTTGGTCAAGGCTTGATCATGAACAGTCAGCATGGTTTTGTGCGTGGGAGGTCACGTCTGACAAATCTTTCGGAATTTATCGAAAAAGTAACGGAGGAAAAAGATATTGGCAGGGTAGCGGATGGTGCCTATATGGACCAGGAATGCCTTTGACAACGTTCCGCATGGCAGGTTGATCTGGAATTTTAGGTCGCATAGGGTTCAATTAGAGATCGCGAGGGGGTTTCAGAATTTGCTCGCTGATAGGAAGCAGAATATGATGGTTGAAGATCGACTGGAGTTGCGTGCCCCAGGGGTCTATGTTGGGACCTTTGTCAGTCATTATGTATGTAAATGATTTGGATATGAATGCACATGTGACGATGAGCAACTTTGCCGATGATGTTAAATTAGGACGTCTTGTTGACTGTAAAGTTGGTTACAATGATTTTCAAAGGGATCCTGATCAGCTCGCTGGATGGGTTGAGGAGTGGGAAATGGATTTCAACTGACCTAAGTGTAAAGAGATTGTTTTGGACAGTCAAACCAGTGTATGACTGAAACAGTGAATGGCAGGGCACCGACCAATGTTGTGAAACAGTGGGATCTGGGAATACAAGTGCACAGTTCACTGAACGCGGCTGCGCAAGTAGACAGAGTGAGGAAGAAGGCGTTTAGCGTGCTGGCCTTCCTTAGTCAGGGCATCGAGTTGAGGAGTCGGGACATTATGCTACAGTTGTATAAGGCGTTGGTGAGGCCGCACTTGGTGAATTGCGTACAGTTGTTGCCACTCTGTTATAGGAAAGACACTGTCACGCTGGAGATGGTGCAGAAGAAATTTACGAGGACGCTGCCTGGACCAGAGGGCCTGAGTCACAGGGGAAGGTTGGCCACGCTGGCTCTTTATTCCCTGCAGCGCAGGGGAATGAGGAGTGACCTCACAGAAGTTTATAAAATCATGAGGGGTATGGATAATGTGGGTGGTCACAGTTTTTTCCTCCAGGGCTGGGGAGTCCAAAACTAGAGGGCACATACACAAGATAAGAGCGAGAGATTTAAAGGAGACCTGAGAGTTAACCGCTTTACACAGAGGGCAGTGAGTAGCTGGAATGAGCTGCGAGGGGAATTTTTTGAGGTGGGTACAATTGCAACATTTAAGAGAGGGTTGGCCATAAAAAGGGTTGCAGGGTTATGCGGCGAACGCGGTCATCTGGGATGAGCAGGCAGTATGCATTTGTCGGTATGGATAAGTTGGGCCGAAGGGCCTGCTTCCGTGCTGTATTATTCTGTGACTCCATGACTCCCGCATTCCGTTCATCTCACCCATTCTCCTCCCTCAATCTCCCGCACCCTTCTTCCCACCCTCCGTCTTTCCATCTCCCTTGCCCGACTCTCCACGTTAAGTGGTGTTGCTCAGGGATCATACATATAAAGAACTTGGATTAAAATGAAGATGGGTGGGTTAGTAATCTTGCAGATGACACAAAGAGTGGTGGCTTTGTGGGCAGTGTAGAGGGCTGTCCAGAATACATCGGCATACCGATCAGTTACAGATAAAGGCGGAGCAAATGTCGATGAACTTTTGTCCGTGAGAGTGTGAGGTGTTGCACTTTGGGGAGCTCAAGTGCAAGGGGAAGTTACACAGTTAATGGGCAGAACTTAAACAGCGCTGAGGTACAGAGGAATATTCGGTTTCAAGGGCACAGTTTCCTGAAAGTGTCCACACAAGCAGATAGGGTGCCAAAGTAAGCGAAGGACAGGCTTACCTTCATCGGTCGGGGCGGTGAGTGAAAATGTCGGAAGGCCATGTTTCGGCTGTTTAAGACATCGTGTCGCATTCAGAGTGTCATTTTCAGTGCTGGTGGTCACACCATAGGAACGATGTGGTAGCTGTAGAGATGATGCAGAAGATGTTCGCGAAGATGTCCCCCGCACTGGGGAGTACTAGCGACAAGAAGAGGGTGGACAAAGTTGGATTGTTTTCTCTGGAGTGTTGGAGGCTGAAGGGCGATCTGATAGAAATATCTCGAGTTAGAAGAGGCACAGATAATCCAGAGGGTCAGCGGCTTTATCCGAGGCTAAAAGTATCAAGTGCCGGAGGAAATGTCCACAGAGCCTGATGAGTTAAACCCCATGTTATTGAGAGAGGCAAGGGATAAGATTGAAGAGGCTTTGATTCAGATCTTCGTCTCTTCACCAGCCACTGACAATGGGCACGAGGAATGTCGAGGAGATGATGTTGTTCCTTCAGTCAAGAAGTGAAATCGGGACATTCCTGGAAACTATAGACCCGTGAGACTCAAGTCTCTGGTATGGAAGATGTTGGAGAGGTTTCTTTGGGATGGGATTGATGATCATTTGGAAAACCGTGGCCTAATTCTGGACAGACGGCATGGCTTGGTACTGGGCAAGACATGTCTACGAAGTTGATTGAGATCGTGGATCGGTGAAGAATGTCGTTGATGTGGATCTTCTCTTCATGGATTTTAGTAAGACGTTATACAACGTCCTTCATTGTCGGCTGACATAGAAGTTTAGGGCGCGCGCCATTCACGGTGACCTGGCCGTTTGCATTCAGAATTGGCTTGCCCATAGATGACAGAGGGAAGTGGTTGATGGGATTAGTCTGTCTGTAGGTCATTAAAAAAATGATGCTCCACAGGGATCCGTAGAGGGACCTATACTGTTTATGATACATCTATATAATCTGCATGTGGATGGGTGAGTTAGTACGTTCGCAGACGATACAATGATTGATGCTGCTGCGGATTGTGTAGAAGTTTTCCAACGGATACAGTGGCATACAGATCAGTTGCATATATGGGCGGAGAAATGGCTGGTTGAGTTTAATCCTGCCAAATGTGAAGTGTTGCGCTTTGGGAGATCAAATATAAAGAGACGATACGTTGTGAATGGCAAGACCCATAACAGTGCTGAAGTGCAGTGGGATCTTAGGGAGCAAATTCAGACCTCCCTGAAGTGGCTGCAGAAGTAGATAGGGTGGTGAGGAAGGCATGCGGCATGCCAGTCTTCATAGGTGTGGGCATGGAATATAAGATGGAACGTGATGGTGCAACCCGCATTTTGGACAGTGTGTTTCATTCTGATCAGAACAGATTGGATCGGCTGGGCTTGTTTTCCCTGCGAGGTGATCTGAAAGAAATCTACAAGATTGTGACAGGTACAGACAGGAGTGATCTCGAAAATATTTGTTCGCATGTAGGTGTGTCAAAAAAGGTCATTGGTTTAAGATGAATGGAAGGGCTTTTAAACAAGGTTTGATGGGTCCCATTGTTAACATAGGTGTGGTCCCAAATCCATGTCATAAATAAAACAATTTGACTCCGCATCATTTCCAAAGTGTATGTCCCCAGAGCCTGAATCATCTATTTCAGGAATCGTCTTTGCACTGACGTCAGATTTTTGACTCAAAGTTCCCGAATTTCTGTCTTGATCCTGTCATCCAAAGAAAGGATTCATCTGGATCTTTGACTTTGCCGGAACTGTTCAAAGTCAACAGAACGCCGGATCACACCTCCGAACCATATTGGCCCTTGATACAGCTCCCTGGTCCTATTGGTCCATTTCACTGAGCAGCACTAATTTGGTTCATTGTTGTCACATTTATTGAGTTACAGTGAAAAAAATTGTCTTGCACATTGTTCATACAGATCAATTCATTACAACAATGCTTTGAGGTGGTACAAGATAAAACAATAACCGAATGCAGAATAAAGTGTAACGTTTACAGAGAAAGTGCAGTGCAGGTCAACAAATAGGTGGAAGGTCAAAACGAGCTCGATTGTGAGGCGGAGATTCCATTTAATCGTTCGTGGGAAACGATCTTGTAACAGCGTGGTAGAACCTGTCCTTGAGCCTGGCGCTTTGTGCTTTCAGGGTTTTGTAACTTCTGTTGCATGGGAGGCGGGGTGAATTCCGAGGTGGGTGGGTATACGTCCTGCACATCATCACCTTTTTATCTCGTTCAGTGTTGCTCCAGCTTTCCGGATACGAAGGGGTTAACCGCAGATGTTTGTTCAGTAAGTGTAATTAACGTTAGCCTGCACGGAGCACGATTGTGTCACTAGGGTTTTCCCCACTGCTTTAAAATCAGTTTCTTTCGGTAAAGACGCACAGTTTCAGTGGGAGCAGCCGCTCTGTCACTGACAGAGAGCAGCAGCTACACAGCGGAAGAAGATAACTCGGGAGCAGTAATCAATAATGTGGGATGTTACATGAACGGATGGAATCTATAAATAGTAGAGTGTGAAGTTCTGGTCACCGATTGGAATCTGGTAACAGTGGAGTGAGGTGTTACAAGAATGGGTCAGGACCGAAAAACAGGAGAGTGGAATGTTACAGCTATGGGGAAGGGTGTCTTCTCATCTGATGTATATATTTTATCGGATGCTCCTTGGTTAACAGTAGAATATCGGATCAAATATTTAATCCTGACTATTCAGCCCGTCTATTATCCCATCCTCGCTCTTGTTGCTGTTCCAGGTACGTCCCTGTCCGACGAACCGACCAACAAACAGGTGAGAAGCAGTGGTCACGGGATCCGTGAAGTGGACTGGTGGGTGGACTGTTCATTACGTGTGCCGGTTAATAAAGCGGAACGTCCTCACTTACTGAGCTCCGGTTGAGGGAGATGCCATACATTGACCTGGCCCGTGTGCAGGGATTAACGCCTTGAATGGCACTTCAATCCGTGTTATTTATCCTTCATTTCTCAATGTTATCTTCTCATATTGCTGACACGTCCCCAACTACATTTTTTTGTTAATAAACCATTGCTATCTGTACTGCCGTTCCTGTAAATCACGTTCTCCTCGCTGCTGCCGTGTCTGATGATCCCAGGTGTCGGAACTCTCTGTGGCAATCAGTAAACTCATATTGTTGCAGTCATTATAGTCCAGTTTCAATCTGATACTTCTGGTAGTTTCCCACCGCTGCCATCCACCTGTCGGGCACTAAAAGTGCAGCTGAATCAGACAGCTCCACAGGGGACCTGGGCAAATTTCAATACAATCTCCAGGGTGGCTGCGTCATAACATCGAACATAACGTCCAACATTAAGTCGCTGCATACAGAGCAGGATGTGTGACGTGTCTCCAAGCCACTCTGACTGTCGATCAACACAAAAGGATCCTCGACGCTCCCACGGAGCACTGAGCACTGATCGGGATCAGGATCCTCTGCTGATTCCGCATACTGACCAGGTCAGTATATCACCTCTCCCTTAACCGAAGCTCAGATACAGATGACTTTGATCTTTATGAACTGGAAAAAGTAATGACATCTTCACTCGTCAGGCATCTTCACCGGATCACGGAACCATCGTTTCTCAACTGTCTGTTGGTAGATGTGATGCCGCTATTTTCCAGTTGCTGGTTGATTTCACTGATCTATAATCCCCGTCTCTCGCAGACAACCCCGGTGTCGGGTACAACCACCTCCAACTGTATCCAAGAACGGGTTTCTACATTTGATTTCCCTCTCTGTGAATCTGCTGACGTTGCTCCAAGCCCGCTGTCATGTTTGTGTTTATTTACCTTCTCACAGTGAACGTGCTGACGATTGTGGTCCTGTCGTGGGGAAAGTGCGGTCTCTCCAAAGGCGTCACTCTATACCTGGTGGCTATGGCATTGGCGGATATACTGGTCGTTGTTATCGTCCTTATACTGGGGCAGATTCCGATTGTATATTGGGAAGCTTTTAGTTTCCTGAGGTACATCCCCGTGTGTAATATCCACGCCGCCTTGCTTTACGCAGCCACCGACTGTTCTGTTTGGTTCATCATCGCTTTCACATTTGATCGGTTTGTGGCCATTTGTCGTCAGAAGCTGAAAGCGAAATATTGCACCGAGAGAACGGCGGCTGTAGTTCTGGGAACTGTGACCGTGCTGAGCTTTTAAAATAACATATTCTGTTATTTCAAGTTCTCAGGAGAGTACCTGTTTATTAATTTGTCTTGGCTTTGCTCTGTAAGAGACGGTGTTCTGTCCTCAGTGGTTTGGATCGCAGTCGAGTTCCTCGTTTACCTCCTTACGCCTGTGATCCCATTTGTCCTGATTCTCCATCAGACCATCAGACACGTTTTAGTGGCGAGCAGAGCCCGCAGGAGACTCCATGATCCCAGCAGTGGGAAGAGTCACAGAGACCCGGAGATGGAGAGCCGCGGAAATCCCTCATTTTACTGTTGGTTGTGTCGGGTAATTTCATACTGCTGTGGGCACTGTTTGTGGTGAATTCTGTGTGGTTCCGATTCTTTTACATTTGGAGGCTGGCCTTCCACCACGTACTATATCTGAACTGAGCTTCATGCTGCAGCTCCTGAGCTGCTGCACGAACACGGCTCTTTACGCGGTGTCTCAGACCAAGTTCAGGGAGCAGCTGAAGCAGGTGGTGAAATCTCCCCTCACCCTCATTGTGAGATGCGCTCAGCGCGGAGCGGAACTGAGAAATCCGCGCCGCTCCCCCGCCTGAACCATCTCCGTCTCACCCACTCCAAACACACTGGTGGGGGGGTAAGTGGGGTGGTGGGGGGAACAGACAGAATCGGTTTGGGAATTGTGAACTGGAAGGAATATCGTCTCAAATCTTTGACGTTGTTTTGATCTTAATGAGTTGCTTTTTTGCTTGGACAATCTGTGCATAAGTCATGTTTAATTTGTTTTCGTTGAGAATACTGCTTATATAACGCGATGTGCCTGTGATGCCGCTGCAAGTACGTTTTTCATTGCACCTGTGCGTTCGTGTACTTACGCTTCTGACAATAAACACGACCTTGAATTTGAATTTGAATTATCTGATGTCATTTCTTCTCGGAGAATTACGTAACGCTGTTTGAGGTTTGAATTCACCGATCCAGCGACCTGGGTTTTAAAACAAGGTACAGCACAGAAACAGTCCTTTCGGCCCACGATTTTTTGCCGGACTAATTAAACTAGTTTTCAAATACTGAACTCAACAAATCTTTTCTGCCTACACAATGTCCGTCATCCTCCATTCCCTATAAATCCATGTGCCCCAACCGTATTTCCCTCCTCCTCCACACCTGACAGCGCAATCTAGGCACCCAGCACACGCTTTTAAAAAAACCTGCTGCACACATCTCATTTGAATTTGCCGCCTTTCACCTTAATGGCATTTAACTTGGTATCAGACATTTCTTCCCTGGGAAAGAGATACCGCCTGTCTGCTCTATCTGTTCCTTACGTCATCTCATGAACTGCCATCAGTTCTCCCCTCAGCCGAATACGCTCCAGATAAAACAATCCAAGTTTGTTCTATTGCTCCCAACAGCACATACCCTCTCATCCAAGCAGCATGCCGGTCCGTCGGCACCCTCTTCAAAGACTCCACATCCTTCCTGAAAATGGGAAACCAAAACTGAATGCAATGCTCCAGATGTGGCCTGACCAGTGTTTCAAACAGCAGCGAGAAAACTTAACGTCTCTTGAACTCAGTGCCTTGACTTCTAAAGGCAAACATGCGATACGCCTTATTTACCGACCTATCTCCCTGTGCAGCCACTTCCAGAGAGCTATGGATATCCACCACAAGATCCTTCTGTACATCCACGCTATTGAGGGTCTTTCCATTAACAATGTACACTCACTTTATATTTGATCTCCAGAAGTGCAACACCGATCATGTGGCTGGATTAAACTCCTTCTGCCAATTCTCCGCTCATATCTGCAACTTATCTATATCCCACTGTACCCTTTGTCAATCTTCCAAACAATCCACAACACCACCAATGTTTGTATCGTCTTCGAACTTAGTAACTCACCCATCCACATTTTCATCCAGCTTGTTTTGACATATAATAAAGAGCAGACGTCGCCGGACACTCCCCCGAAACACCAATAGTCACAGCACTGCACTCAGAATAAGTCCCATCGATCAGTCCCCTCTGTATTCTCTGGGCAAACCACTTCTGAATCCGAGCGGCCAAATCACGGTGGATCGCACACACCTTCAAAATCAGAATCAATTTTTTTCACTGTCTTATGTGCCGTGAAATTGTTTTGCCACAGAACTACAGTGCAAAGGCATAAAACTGCGAGAATCTATCAAATAAACATATGGTGCAAAATAAGCAGCAATCTGGTAGTGTTTATGGACCTTTCAGAAATATGATGGTCTCGGGGAAAGCACCGTTTCTGGATCGTTGAGTGAGGGTCTTCATACTCCCTGATGGCAATGACGAAAACGCCATTTCTCGGATGGTGAGGCTCCTCACTGATGGATGCCGCATTCTTGAGGCACCGCCTCTTGAAGATGGCACCAATTATGGAGCTGGCTGACTCTGCAGCCTCTCTTAAACCTGTGCATTGGAAACTTTGTAGCATCCTCTGAAAGAGGATGAGAGGTGACTTGATAGAGATGTACAAGATGCATACATTGAGTGGACAGTCAGAGACTTTTTCCCAGGGCGATAAGGATCGGCCATGAAATGTCTTTGGCAAGTCGCATTAAAGAGAATCTCAAGACATTCTGTACCCACGTCAAGAGAAAGAGGACAACGAGGGAGAGGGTAGGACCAGTTTTCCAGCAACGATTCTTGGCAAGTGGGAGATCTTCAAAAGCGAAATATTGAGGGTCCAGAATCTGTATGTTCCCGTTAGAATAAAAGGCAAGGCTATCTCGTTCAGGGAACCTTGGTTACCGAGTGATATTGGGGCCCTGGTTAAGAAAAAGGAGGTGGTGCATATCATGTATAGGGAGTAAGGATGAAATGAGGTATTTGAGGAGTATAAGAAATGCAAGAGAACAATTAAGAGGAAATCCGGAAGGCAAAAAGAGGACACGAGGTTTTTCTGGCAGGTAAGATGAAAGAGAATCCAAAGGGCTTCTGTTGATTTATTCAGATCAAGGGGATAGTAAGGGACAAAATCCGTCCTCTTGAAGATCAGCATTTTCACCAACGTATGGAGCCAAAAGATATGGGGTAGATCTTAAACGAATTTTCTGCATCTGTATTTACTCTGGACACAGACTACAGAACAAAAGAGCAATGAGGTCATAAAACATATCCCGATTACGGAAGGGAAGTTTCTGGAGAATCAACATGGCTTTGTGCGTGGTAGGTCATGTCCAACCAATCTTGCAGATTTCTTCGAGGAGGTTACCAGGAAGGTCGATGAGGGAAAGGCGGTGGACGTTGTCCACATGGACTTCAGCAAGGCCTTTGACAAAACCCACATGGGAGGCTGATCCAGAGGTTAAGTCACTTGGCATTCAGGATGAAGTAGTCAATTGGATACAACGTTGGCTAAGATGTAGAAGCCAGAGAGTGGTAGTAGATGGTTGTCTCTTTGATGGAGGCCTGTGACTAGTGGCGTACCCCAGATATCGGTGCTGGGTCTGCTGTTGTTTATCATCTATATTAATGATTTGGATGATCATGTGGTAACGTATATCAACACATTTGCGGATGACTCCAAGTTTGGGAGCGTAGTGGACAGCGAGGAAGGCAATCAAAACTTGCAAACTGATCTGGACCAGCTAAGAAAATGGGCTTAAAAACGCAAGATGGAATTCAATGCAGACAAATGTGAGGTAATGCACCTTGGAAGGATAAACCAGGGAAAGAATAACAAAGTGAATGGTAGGGCACTGAGGTATGTGGTATAAAAAAGGGAGCTGGGAATACAGATTCATAATTCAGTGAAAGTGGCTTCACAGGAAGATAGGGTTGTAAGGAGAGCTTTGGCACATTGTCCTTAATCAATCAGGCAACTGTGTACCGTAATTGGGATGTTATGTTGAAGTTGTACAAGACAATAGTGAGGCTGAACTTAGAGTGTTTTGAGGCTTTCTGGTCACTTCCTTACTGGAACGATATCAATAAGCTTGACAGAGTGCAGAGAAAATTTACACGGATGTTGCCGGGACTTGAGGACCTGAGTTACAGGGGAAATTTGAATAGGTTAGGACTTTATTCCCTGAAGCGCAGTAGAATGAGGGGAGATCTCGCGAAGGTATACAAAATTGTGAGGTATAGATGGGATGAATACAAGCAGGCTTTACCCACTGCTTGGGTGAGCTCAGAAATAGAGGTCAGAGGTTTAGGGTGAAAGGTGAAATATTTAAGTGGAATCTGAGAGGGAACTACTTCATTCAGAGTGTGGTGCGAGTGTGGAACGAGCTGCCAGTGGAAGTGGTAGAACCGCGTTCAATTGTAATATTTAAGAGAAGTTTGGATAGGGACATGGATGGGAGGGGTTCGGAGGGATATGGTCCAGGTGCAGGTAGATGGGAAGAGGCAGAGAACCAGGTAGGGATAGACTAGATGGGCAGCAGAGCCTGTTTTTGTGCTGTAGTGCTCTGTGATTCTACCCTTGAGCGCTCAGTGGGTCATAAATGATGTAAAGTGTGCTTGGAGGTGAAGGAGGTGAGTGAGGACCTTAATGAGTACTTTGCATCATCATTTTCCAAGGAGAAGGACGTGGAGGATGGGGAGATCGGTGCCATGCAGCTAATATGCTGGGGCATTTCGAGAGAAAGGAGGATCGTGTTGGGTCTTTCAGAGAACATTAAGATGGAACATTCCCCAGGACAAGATGGGATATACGCCAGGTTGTTGAGAGAGCCAGGAGATTAAATGCTGGGTGCTTGATCAAGATCTTCGTGTCCTTTCTCACCACAGGCGAGGTCCAGGAGGACTGGTGAGTAGCTAATGTTGTTCCTTTATTCAAAAACGGAAACAGGGCTAATAATCGTATTTTTCGACTGGTGAGTCTCAGGTCAGTGGGTGGGAAGATACTGGAGAGGATTCACGGTGATGGGGTTAATGAGCATTTAGAAAACTACGGCCTTATCAGGGACAATTTCATGCGGGGCAATTGGTGCCTCTCTAACGTGACTGAGTTTTTTTCGAAGAGGTGACGAGGGTGATGGATGATGGGAGATATGTGGATGTTGTCTACATGGACATCACTGAGGCGTTGGACAAGGTCTCATATGGGAGGCTGATTCAGAAGGTTGAGGTCCGTGGGATCGGCTGTGAATTTGTCGTTTGTGTTCAGAATGGACTTGTCTATCAGAGACGGAGGGTGGTGGTCGATTGGACTTATTCTGGCTGAAGTTCAATGATCGGTGGTGTCTCGCAGGTATCTGTACCGGGATCGCATCTGAGTGTGAAGAGTAGAAATATCCTGGATGGGTGGGTCAGTCAGTTCGCAGACGATACAACTATCGCTGGAATTGTGGACGGCAGAGAAGACCAGAAGACATAGGAGCAGAATGAGGCCGTTCAGCCCATCGAGTATGCTCCCACAGTCGATCGTGGCTGATACATTTCTCCATTTCAACCCTGTTCTGCTGCCTCCTCCCCCGTAACCTTTCATGCCTGACTGAACAAGAACCTATCAACCTCCGTTTTCAACACACCCAATAACTTGGCCTCTACATCCGTCTGTGGCAACGAATCTCAAGGATTCACAGCACTCTGGCTGATGAAATTCTTCCTCATCTCAGTTCTATAGGGACATCTTTCTAGTCTGAGGCTGCCCCCTCTGGTCCTAGACTCTCCCACTGATGGAACCATCCTCTCCATGCCCACCATATCCTGGCCCTTCAATATTCGGTCGGTTTCAATGAGATCCCCCTTAATCCTTTTAAACTCCAGCGAGTACAGACCTAAAGACATCTAAAACTCCTCGTACGTTCACCCTTCATCCACGGGATCGTTCTCTTGAATCTCGTCTGGACCCTCATGAACGCTAGCACATCCCTCCTTAGACATGGGGCCCAGAACTGCTCGCAATACTCCAAATGGGGTCTGATCGACCCCTTGTAAAGCATCAGCATTATATCCTTACTTTTATATTCTAATCCTCTCGAAATGAACGCAAACCTTGGATTTGCCTTCCTCATCACCGACGCATTCTGCCAGTTAACCTTTAGGGAATCCTGCACTGGGACTCTCAAGTCCTTTTGCACCTCCGATTTCTGAATTCGCTCCCGGTTTAGAAAATAGTCTACACTTTTCTTCCTTCTACCAACGTGCATGAAAGTTCACTTCCCTAAGCTGTATTCCATCTGCCACTTCTTTGCCCATTATCCCAACCTGTACAAGTCCTTCTGCAGATTCCCTGCCTCCGCAACAATCCCTGTCCCCAAACCTATTTGTGTATCATTCGCAACTTTGGCCACAAATCAATCAATTCCGTCATCCAGATCATTAACATATAAAGTGAAAAGAAGCGGACCCAACACCGACCATGCGGAACACCACTGGTCACTGGCAGCCAACCAGAAAATACCGACTTTATTCCCACTCTTTGACTTCTGCCCGTCAGCCAATCTTCTGTCCATGCTGTACTTTTCGTGTAATACCATGGGCTCCGATCCTGTTTAGCAGCCGCATGTGCGGCACCTTGTCAAACCCTTTTGAAGATCAGGTAAACAACATACACTGACTTTCCTTTGTCTATCCTGCTTGTTACATCCTCATGAATTCCAACAGATTCGTCAGGCAAGATCTCCCCTTGAGGAAACCATGCTGACTTCGGCCTATTTTATCATGTGCTTCCAAGTAACCCGAAACCTCATTTTTAATAATGGCTCTAAAAACTTACCAAAGACTGAAGTCAGGCTTACAAGTCTACAATATCCTGTCTCTTGCCTCCCTCCCTTCTTAAAGAGTGGAGGGACATTTGCGATTTTCCAGCCCTTCAGAGCAATCCACGACTCTAGTGATTTTTGAAAGATCACTACTAATGCCTCCACAATCTATTAAACTACCTCTTTCAGAACCCTTGAGTGTAGTCAATCCGGTCCATCTGACATCCACCTTCAGACCTTTCAGCTTCCCAAGCACCTTCTCCTTATAATAACGACTACACTCACTTCTACTCTCTGACTCTCTCGAATCTCTGGCACGTTGTTGGTGGCTTCCACAACGAATAATGACGCAAAATACTTAGTCAGTTCGTCCACCATTTCTTTGTTCCCCATTACCACCTCGCTAGCATCATTTTACAGCAGTCACATGTCCACTTTTACCTCTATTTTACCTTTTTTTATATCTGAAAAAAAAACTTATTGTGTCCTCTGTTATATTATTGGCGATCTGTCGTTCACATTTCATCCTTTCTCCCCGATTGTGTTTTCAGTTGCCTTCTGTTGGTTTTAAAAGCTTCCCAATTCATCAGCTTCCGCTAATGTTTGCTATATTGTATGCCCTCTCTTTTGCATTTATGCTGTCTTTGACTTCCCTTGTCAGCCACAGTTGCGTCATCCTCCCTTTAGAATGCTTCTTCTTTAGGATGAACTGATCCTGCGTCTTCCAAATCACACCCAGAAACTCCTGCCATTGCTGCTCTACCGCCATCCTTGCTGGAGTTCCCTTACAATTAATTTTGGCCAGTTCCTCTCTCATGCCTCCGCAGTTAACTTTTCTCAACTGTAACACCGACATCTGATTTTAGCTTCTCCCTCTCAAACTGCAAGCCGAATTCTATCATGTTATGATCACTGCCTCCTCAGGGTTCCTCTACCTTAAGCTCCCTAATCAAATCTGGTTCACTGCACAACACCAAATCCAGAATTGCCTTTTCCCTCGTTGGCTCGACAACAAGCTTCTCTAAAAAGCCAGCTGGTAGACATTGTACAAATTTTCCCATTCTACCTGCACAAAGAAATACCCCATGTCCACCGTAACATTGCCCTTCTCACATGCCTTTTCTGTCTCCTGTTGTAATTTGTACCCCACATCCTGGCTACTATTCAGAGGCCTGGATATAATTCCCATCAGGGTCTTTTTACCCTTGCAGTTTCTTAACTCTACCCACAAGGTTTCTACATCTTCTGATCCTATGTCACTTCTTGTTGAGCATTTGATTTCACATTTTACCAGCAGAGCCGCCCCCACCTTTCTGCCCACCTGCCTGACTTTTCGATAGGATGTGTATCCTTGTATGTTTAGCTCCCAGCTGTGATTTGCTTTCAACCACGACTCGGTGATGCCCACAACATCGTTCCTGCCACGTTCTAACTGCGCTACAAGCCCATATACCATATTTCGTATATCGTGTACATTCAGAAATAACACCTTCAGTCCTGTATTCACTACCCTTCTTCTAAAATTTGTCTCCATGTTGTCTCAAGTTAGATTATTACCCCTTTATAAACTTGCTGTCTTTACGCTTTACTCTGGAGACCTCAGTAACCTCTCCTGCACACTCCTTCCCCTTTATCAGGTCCATACTTCTCCAATCTGTTGAACGCACCCCTCTACTATTTAGATTGAAGCCCTATCCCTCTCCCCGCACACACCTTCACCCTCCACCCACACCCCCTTCTTCTGCCACCTCCCCTCTCCCCTCCCACTCCGATCCCCAATACATTCCACCCCATCCCATTACTCTCCCCTCTCCTACATTCCATCCCACTCCCCTCCCATCCCATAATCCCACACCCCTCACATTTACCACTCCCATTCCCCTCCCCTCCCTCTCATTCCCATCCTCTCCATCCCATCCCCCTCCCCTCCCACCATCCCCCATGCACCAAGACCACAGCCCTCCCCATTTCACGGAGCTCACCTCAATCTCATCGCGGGCACCCAACTCTCCCCGGGGGTCTCCCCTTTGTCATGGGCTCTCCCCGCGAGCTCGGAGGTGGAAGGTTTTTACTCTGACACGAGGTCGGTGACCGCTGGTTTTCTTCAGGAATCCGTGCTGGGACCGCCCAGTCTGTGATGTATAGAAATATTCTAGATGCATGGCTGAGAAAGTCGCCGACGATACAAAGATCGGTGGAGTTGTGGACGGTGTAGCAGGTCGCCAAAGGACACAGCGGGATATCGCTCGGTTGGGTGGAGAAGCTGCAGATGAAGTTTAATCCGGGCGGGTGTGAGGGGTCGCACTTCGGGAGGTCAGATGTCAGGTGACGGGACACCGTTAATGGCAGGAACCTTAACGATGTTGGTGCACAGAGGGGATCCTGGGGTCCGAGTCCCCTGTTCTCCTGAAAGTGTCCGCACAGGTCAACAGCGCGGGAAAGAAGGCGTACAGCACGCTCAACCTCATTGGTCGGGCATCGAGTACAGGAGTCAGGAAGTCACGTGCAGCTGTATAAAACTCTGGTCGGACCGCATTTCTGTACAGTTCTGGTGCCCCTACCCATCCGCACCCGTTACAGGGAGGGTGCGGGGGATTTGGAAAGGGTACAAGAGAGGTTCACCGGGACGCTGCAAGGATTAGAGTGCAGGAGCATAAAGGAATAGTCATCAGTCACTGAAAGTGAATGAGCAAGTGCAGCAGGCAGTGATGAAGGCTAATGGAATGTTGGCCTGTATTACAAGAGGAATAGAGTACAAAAGCAAAGAGATTCTTTTGCATTTGTACAGGGCCCTGGTGAGACCAGTCCTGGAGTATTGTGTACAGTTTTGGACTCCAGGGTTAAGGAAGGATATCCTGGCTATAGAGGGTGTGCAGCGTAGGTTTACGAGGTTAATTCCAGGGAAGTCGGGACTGTCTTATGCTGAGAGGTTGGAGAGACTGGGATTGTACACGCTGAAATTGAGAAGATTGAGAGGGGATCTGATTGAAACATAGAGGGTTATTAAGGGATTAGACAGGATAGACACAGGTAATGTGTTCCAGATGTTGGGGAAGTCCAGGACCAGGGGGCATGATTTAAGAATAAGGGCTAGGCCATTTAGGACAGAGGTGATGAAAAACTTCTTCTCCCAGAGGGTTGTGAATTTGTGGAATGCACTGCCTCAGAGGGCAGCGGAGGCCAATTCTCTGGGCACTTTCAATAAGGAGCTAGATAGGTTTCTTATAGATAGGGGAATCAAGGAATATGGGGAAAAGGCAGGAACAGGATATTGATTGTTGAGGATCACAAAATGGCGGTGCAGACTCGAAGGGCCGAATGGTCTACTTCTGCACCTATTGTCTATTGTCTATTGTCTGTTGACCGACTTGGGTTGTTTTCTGCGGAGCGGCGGAGGCTGAGGGGAGAGGATTCTCAGGTTATAAGAGGCACAAACAGAGTATACAGCGGGTATATTTCTCGCCGCAGGGTGGAAATTGCTACTACCAGAGTGCGTGAGTTTCAGGTAAGGGGGGTAAGTTCAAAGAAGATGTGCGGGGCAAGGTTTTTACACAGGGAACGGTGGGTGCCTGGAATGTACTGCCAGGGATGGGGGTGGAGGCAGATAAGATAGAGGGGTTTACGAGTCTGATAGAGAGGAATGTGGATGTGCGGGGAGTGGAGGGAGACGGACATTGTGTAGGCAGAAGGGGTTCAGTTTATTTCAGCAACGTGTCATCACAGACACTGTGGGCCGAAGGACCTGTTCTTGTGATGTCGTGTTGTGAGTTTTCTCTGCTCTCTCCCTCCGCTCACTGTTAATGCGGCGGAATACCACTGTGTTTCAGTGTTGTCCAAAAATCAGGAGCGCCTGTGATAGCGGGAAAACAACACCGTGTGGGAGTGTTACCCACAAATGATAGCTGATTCCAGAGACGGGGAGGGGTGCAAGGGAAGGAGGGGGTCACAGAGACGGGGAGGCGTGTAGTGGAGGGGGGGCATGACGGAGACGGGGAGGGGTGTAGTGGATGGAGGATGTCACGGAGAAAGGAAGAGTGTAGGAGAGGGACGGGATGACGAAAATAGGGTGGGATGTATGTGAGAGAGGGGACGCGGAGACGAGGAGGGATGTAGGACAGGGCGGGAGTGACTGAGCCGGAGAGTTGTGTAGGGGAGAGAGGAGGTTACGGAGACTGGGAGTGATGTAGGGGAGCCAGGGAGTGACGGAGACGGGGAGGATTGGATGAGAGGAAGGGGGTCACGTGGTGGCGTCTAGGGGAGGGAGCGTTCACGTGGAGGAATGTAGGGGAGAGCGGGGGTCACCGGAAATGCTGTAGGGGTTAGAGGGACGGTGTCACGGAGACGGGGACAAGACGTAGAAGCTGGAAGGGATCACGGAGAGGGGTTTGAGGGATGAAAGGGGGTCACAGGGAGGGTTGTGGGGAATGGGGTCACGGAGAGGTGTGTAGGGGTGGGGAGGTGGGATGGTCACTGTGTTTTGGGAAGGGGGTGTAGGGTCTCGGGTGGTCAAGGGAGTGCTGTCGTGGCCGGAGGTGTGCAGTGGCCTGGGGGACACCGGGACGGGTACGAGGAGGGGTGTAGGGGTCGTTGACGGTAAAGAGGAAACTGGGAGGTGGGGTAGGGATTAGGAGCCAGATGGCTGAAGTGGCGGACGGGGACATGGTGTCGGAGAGGCAGTTTCACGAGGAGGGGCGTAGGGGCCGGAACGCGGGACGTCAAGGGGTTTAGGGGCTGGAGTGGTGATGGCAGTGGGTGTTGTGGCCGGGTTGACGGCAAGGGTTGGAGGGGACGGACGGGGTGACTGGGAGAGGTGTAGGGGCCGGAGAAGGTCACGGGAAGGGGTGAAAGGGCTGGAGGAGGAAACGGAGAAGGCTTGTAGTAGCCGGAGGATCAAACGGGGCCGGGTATAGGGGACGCAGGAATGACGAGGGGTTTATTGCCATAGGGGGGACGGGAAGTGGTGCGTGGGCCGGGGTTGAAGGGGAGTGGGTGTAGAGTCCAGTGGGGTGTAGTGGAAGGAGAGGGAGGGGTGACGGGGAGGGGTGATGGGGAAGGCTGTCGAGGAGAGAGAGGGAGGGGTGACGGGGAGGGGTGTAGGGGAGCGAGAGGGATGGGGACGGGACAGGGTGTTGGGGAGGGGTAGGGGAGGGAGAGGCTGGGTGCCGGGGAGTGGTTGTAGCGGAGGGAGAGGGAGGGGTGACGGGATGAGGTTGCAGGAGCGAGAGGGCGTGAGGGGGAGGGGGTTTTGGGGATCGGTGTAGGGGAGGGCTAGTGAGTGGTAGGGCGAGGGTGTGCACGGGCCGAAGGGTGGACAGGGACCGGCTGCGCGTACATTGCGCTGACGGCCTGCGTCTCCCACACAGGTTGGTGAGTCAGGAGATGCGCTCCATACTTGCGTTGGAACTGAAGACCTTCACTGTCAAGCAATCGGAGGCTTGCCGGGGTCCCGAGACCAAGAGCTGAGACCAACCCCTCCCACCCCTTCCGCCACCCCCTCCCCCTGCTCCTCCTTCAGTTTCTCAATAAACCTCTCTTTCCTCACGCCGCTATTCTCCGACTGTGGCTTACAAACTGCGGCAGCTGAGGCTCCGAGTAAAGCCCGGAGTTCCCACCCCGCTGAGCGGTGGGGGGACAGAGAAGGTGGGGGAGAGACAGAACAGCGAAGAACGGGAGCGGCCTTGGCAGCGGAGGCGGTGGGTGGGGTGGACAGGGCGGGGGAGGAGGAGGATGAAGTGGAGGGACTGTAGGGGCCGGAAAACGAAAGGAGAGAAAAGGGGGCAAGGTAGGGTGTTGGGGAGATGAGGTGAGGGACGCGACGGGGGTAGGACGGGAGGGTCGGGGAAAGAATAGGGGAAATGAGAGGAAGGAGGAGAACGATTGGAAGGGCAGGGAGGACGGGGAGGAGGGTACGGAGGACGCGAAGGGGAGTGAAGGGGAGGAGGGGACGGAGGAGGGGATATAAAGGGGACGGGGTGGGTCAGGGAGGACAGGTGGGAGGGAGTAGCGCAGGGTGTACGTGGGAGGAGGGGACGAAGGAAGACGGGGAGGAGGAAGAGGACAGGGGTGCGGACGGGAAGGGGAGAAGAGGGGGACGGTGTGGTGAGGAGGACAGGTGGAGGAGGGGACCGGAAAGGGGTGAGGAGGAGAACAGGGGAGGAGGAAAGTGGAGTGGGCGTGGTGGAGTGGACGGAGGACGACAGGGAAGGAACGGGGGAGGAGGGGAGGACAGGGGAAGAGTGGGCGAGGAGCGGACGGGTCTGGACTGGGGTGATGGGAGTCGGGGGAGGGTGGGGAGGTGAACGGGTGACGGGCTGCCCGCGCCCGGACGCGCGCAGAGGGTTAATGACGAGTCAAACACCGGACATTGCGGCCATTCACATTGAATGCAGCGGCTGGTCTCAGACGGGGAACGCGCGGTTTGCACCTCTGCGGGAGCCCCTCCCGTCTCGGGTGTGGGTGGGCGGGGTTATCCCGCAGAGGAGCCTCCAGCTCCTTCTCCTCTTCCACTCGCTGCCCGCAAGTTCCTCTCTCCCCTTCTCTCTCTCCCTCTCTCTCTCCCTTGTCCTCTTTCTCCCCAACAGCTCCTTCTCCCCCCTCCCTTCCCTCTCCCCCTCCTAGACTAGAACACAATTTTAGCCAAAAATTCCTCAGCCTACAATACACTTCCGACGCTGTTTTCCATCTCCTCTGCATCCTCCCCAATGAAATCACCCCCAATACTCTGCGCCCTCTGCAATGAAATTACTCCTCTAATCCTCTGTGTACCTTCCCTAGTGACTCCACACCCCCAATCCTTTCTGCATCACCACCAGTGCGATCATATCTTATATTATTTGCAGCCAAAGGCACCTGTGCAGAATTATCCCTTTGTATTTAATTACATGCTGTTCGTACCAAAGTGGAAACTTACTCACTACCTCATTGGCTACTGAGCTGTCAGTCAAATGACCAATGCAGAAGAACGCGCACCTATTGGTCGTAGGCCCTGTCCGTCTATTGCTGTTCCCAGCCACTGCCTTGCTCTTCCCAGGAAACAGAGGACTGTGGGTCCAGCTCGATGCAAAACAGCGGCGTGAAAGGTCTCGGCCTGGAGGCGGCCGGAGCCGAGGTCGGACCCGGAGTCCATCTCCGACACCTTTCTCCCCTTTCTGGATCTCTCTGCAAGTCCTACCTCACCACGATTCAGGACCCTAGACAATCCTTCCAGTCGAGGCAGAGCTTCACCTATGAATCCGTAGGTGTCATTTATTGCATCGGATGCTCCCTGGGGCGGCCTTCTCTTCATCGGTGAGACCCGACGCTGAATGGGTAACTGCTTTGTCGAGGACCTTCGCTCTGTCCGCCGCAAAAGCGAGGATCTAGCGGTGGCCAGCCACTCCAATTCCAAATCGCACGACCATACTGACAGGTCCATCCACGGCCGCCTCTACTGCCACGTTGAGGCCAGGCACAGGTTGTACGAACAACACATATTCCGCCGTGGTTGTCTCCAACCTGGAGGCCTCAGCACCGATTTCTCTGATATCTGGAACAACTCCCACCTTCGCTCTCACCTTCCCCCCTCCTCGAGGCTAAACCTACGCTCATTGACTTCAGGATTTGCGGCCAAACTCCTCATCGACCTTTCTCTTGCTCAGGGTCGTCCACTCTGCCGATCTCATTTAAACACTCCCGAGCAGAACAAGAAAATCTCCCTCCGATGATATTGTTCCCCCGCCAGTTCAGGTTCAACCGGTCCATCCTGTGTATAGTTTGTACAATTTGTGTTAAATGTATGTTTTTCTTGTGAATGCTGCTTACATGATGCAAGGTATTGGGAATCGCTGTGTTGTCAACGTGATCAGCATGGATTCGTTGGGCCGAAGGGCCTGCATATTTGCAGTATTGCTCTGTGGCTCTATGTGCCTGTGATGCTGCTGCAAGTAAGATTTTCCTGGTCCCTGTGCGTTCATCTACTTGTGCATAAGACAATAAACTCGACGCTGACTTTTGTACAGGTCACCTCTGCTCCAGAAGGGATCCCAATGATCCATGAACCTAAATCCCTTCCCCCTGCACCAACCCCTCGGCCACACATTGATCTAGCCCATCTTTGTGTTTCTGCCCTCAACGGCAAGTGGCATTGGAAGTAATCCAGACATCACTACCCGTGTGGTCCCGTTTCTTAACCTCTTTCTTAATTTGTAATTGGTTTATTATTGGCAATTTTTATTGTCACGTGTTACGGGATATAGTAAAAGGCTTTTGTTTTGCATGCCATCCAGACCGATCATTCCACACATAAGTTCATTGAAAGAGTGCACAAAGGAAAAAAAAAATAACAGAATGCAGAATAAAGTGTTGTTTATCCAAGTAACGTGCAGGGCAGGCAGACAATAACGTGCAAGGGTCATGAAGAGGTAGATTGTGAGATCAAGTGTTCATCTTTAACGAATGAGAGGTTCTTTCAAGAGTCTATAAAAGCGGGATAGAAGCTATCCTTGAGCCTGGTGGTGAGTGTTCTCAGGCTTTTGTATTTTCTGCCCGAGAGGAGGGGCGAGAATAAGAGTCTGTTGGTGGCGCTCCATGGACTGTCATAATTTGGCTTTGGTCCAGGAACTTTTCAATCTATTATTTACCACCCTTTAATAAGTCTTTTACAATACTGGCACAAGTTTCAACTTGATTTGAGGTGTGAAAATGACCACCATATCTAAAGCCTCTGCTAATGGTAAAGGTAGTGGAGAACAACCTACTTTGGAAGCTATTTCTAATCTGGACAGAAAGTTTGATCGGAGCTTTGCCGAATTGAAGTCTATTTTAAAAGACTTTGAAGAAAAGCAAAATACACATCCAGGAAAAGGCCAAACAAAGGCAATTAATTGCTGAACTCGACCAAGCTGGTAAAGAGAGAGATGCCAAACTCCACTCACTTGAAAAGTCCTTAATTACGACCAAGCAAAACCTGGAAAAGCAACAACAGAGGATCAGCGACCTGGAAGGACGCAGCAGGAGGAAAAATTTAAGGATCATCAATTTTCCAGAAAATACCTAGACTGGTAACTCTACGGAATTCTTCTCTAATCTTTTGGTCGATGTTTTTCGTTCCGAAATTTCCCCTCGCCAGCCCATTGTGGATAGGGCTCACAAAGCATTAAGATCTAAACCTGCTGCGGATCAAAAACCTCGGTCAGTAATACTGAGATTCCATTTTGTCAGCGTCAAGGAGCTCTTGATTCGTACCGCTCGTAGTCGTGGAATGATTCAATTTAAACAATGGAAGTTTCGAATAGTTGAAAATACACCCCAGAAGTTATGAAAGAAAGGCTGACCTACAAACCAATTATGGCTCGTATTTATCAAAGCAATTATCATCCTGCATTATTATTCCCAGCAAGGCTGCGAATTACACTGCCTGATAAATCTCGTAAATGGTTTAAATCTATTCAAGAAGCCGAGAATTTTCTTTTGAATTATCTTTTAATTTTAGAAGCTAAGAAATTGCGAAAGAGATACAGTGTTTTCCTTTGATTTACTACCTACTTGTTTTCTGATTTAATTAATTTTTATATTTAAACCTTTCTTTTTTCTTCTTTTAATATTTTAATGTCTTGTTTTAATAACAATTAAGAATTTAACAAAATAACTGATCGTTTGCTTTCTTTTCGAAATAATTATTAAACCGTATTTTTTAACGCCCTTTGGCTCTCTTTCAATCTCACAACTATGTTGTGAGTTCGTTATCTCTGTTTGTATTATGTTGTTCATTTTAAGACAAACCATGTATGGTTTATTTATTTTTTTTCAATTTGGACTATTGTGACCAATAGCACAGGGGTTAGTACAATTAGAGGGTAACTTACTGGCTGCCTATTGGCCAGTTGCGGGCTGTTGGGGGAGGAAGGTGGGGTTGCTTTACGTTTTTTTTTCTTCTGCGCTAAACTACAATATTTTCTAAATTGACGTCACATCCGTTTCCTCTTTAAATATTGTTTTTACTTCTTCCAGTTGGTAAGACTTGGAAATGTTATGAGTAACCATTTACATACCTTTTTTTAAACTGTTAAAATAGATAAGACTATTAATTTTATATCATGGAATGTTAATGGCTTAAATAATCCAGTTGAATGTAAGAAGATTTTTCATAGACTAAATGCCCAGATGATTTTCGTTCAGGAGACTCACATCAGGAAGAAAGAAAATCAACGCTATTTTTTTAGATTTTGGACGGGTCAACAGTTCCATGCGAATTCACAAGCAAAGATGAAAGGAGCTTCTATTTTTATAGACTCTTCAATTTCGTTTATTCATCATGAGATAATATCAGACCCAAATGGTAGATTTTTATTAATCGCTGGTCTGCTTCATAATAAACAAGTTGTTATGGTTAATGTTTATGCACCCAATGAGGATCACCCTGATTTTTCTAAACATCTATTTGCATTTTTTCCTAAATTAAAAGAATACACTTTGTTTATCGGTGGACCTTTTAACTGTTGTCTAAACCCTTCCATGGATAGATCTGTATCAAATCCTGCACTTCCAAACAAATCCGCTGTCTTTATTAATTCTTTTTTCATTGAATCTGGAATTTTAAATGCTTGGAGATTTCTACATCCATATGATAAAGAATTTTCATTCTTTTCTCATGTTTACCATAACTACTAGAGGATTGATTATTTTTTTTATTGATGCCAGATTAGGTCCACTTACTCCGGACTGTAAATACGATGCAATTGCCATCTCTGTTCATGCACCATTGATTTTATCAATAAATTACCAAATGTATCCTTTGATGTCAGACAATGGCGATTTAATCCTTCTCTATTACAAGACTCAGATTTCATCCAATTTATCAAAGAACAGATTTCAGTTTTCTTTTTAACTAATTTTGCTGAAGAAATTTCCAGTGGGATAACATGGGATAAGTTTAAAGCATATATCCGTGGTCAAATTATTTCATATTTGGCTGGCTTGAAAAAAACGAAATAATAATGAAATACATATATTGGTTCACAAGATTAAAGAAATCGATAAAAAAATATTCTGATACTCCGAGTCTGGAGCTTTTTAAAAAGAGAAAACAACTCCAATTGACATCTTCAGTTGAAAATCTACTACTTAAAACAAAAGTCAATTTTATATCCATGGTGACAAAAACCGGTATATTATTGACCAACCAATTGAAAGCTACTTTATCTATACGACAGATTATAAAATTTGTAAACCAGATGGTACTCTCACGAAAATCCTATTCAAATCAACAAATCCTTTCAAGAATTTTATTCTTCTTTATAACAATCAGAATCCCCTGAGGATCCTACATCAATGTAAGGATTTTTAAGAAATCTGAATATTCCCCAACTATCTTTAAATGAACGTTCTACATTAGATGATCCCATTTCGGAGGAAGAAATAGAGAAAGTAATATTTTCAAAGAACTCGAGTAAAGCATCCGGCCCTGACAGATATACTGCTGAATTTTTTAAAATCCTATTCTGATATTCTTGTTTCCGGCTAGCCAAAATTTTTAAAGATGCCGTATCAGTGGGTAAACTACCACAATCTTTCTATGAAGCAACTATTTCTTTAATTCTTAAAAAGGATAACCATCCCACTGATTGTGCATCTTATAGATCTATGACTTTATTAAATATAGATCCAAAAATATTTTCCAAAATATTGGTCTTTATACTGGAAAAGGTTCTCCTGTAGTGAATTACCGCATCGGCATCGAACCGGCTCCCGACATCGCGACGTCGTCGGAGGCCCAGAACCAAGATGGCGCGGGGTCCTCCTTCTTCCCCAGCATTGGGTTGGGAAAGCCCGCGCGCGGGAAGGTGAGGTGACAAGCGCGTGACGTCAGCGCGGGAACTGTACCGCGGGAATTGCTCAGCTATTAAAGGCGCACCGCGCCCCGGTCGGCTTTTGACCTTCGATTTCGAAACCAGCGACTCTGTGTCTTGATTTGGTAGTGTGTAGCTAGCTGCTACACTCCCACAAATTATCTCTGAAGACCAGGCATGATTTATTCAGAATCGTTATTTACATTTTAATATCAGGAGATTAATGAATATTATATATACTCCTTCATCCCAAATTCCAGAATGTGTTGTTTCACAAGATACTGAAAAGACGTTTGACAGAGTCGAATGGGAATATCTATTTACTACACTTCAAAAAATTAATTTTAACCCTAAATTTATATCTGCGATTAAAATGATTTGTTATACACGTATGTCTTCAATACTTACTAATAATCAAAGATCTCCTTTGTTTAGGCTTTTTCGAAGTATTAGACAAGGTTGCCCGTTAAGCCCTTTATTATTTGATATTGCTTTAGAACCCTTGGCTATTGCACTTCGGGACTCTTCAAATATATGTGGCATTACTCGCGGACAAATGATTCATAAGATATCTCTCTACGCCGATTACTTGTTACTTTATATTTCTAATCCGGATGAGTCTATCCCCGCAGTACTATCACTACTAGATCAGTTTAGTGTTTTTTTCTGGCTATAGATTAAATCTTAATGAGCGAACTTCTTCCATTGAATATGCAAACCCCAATTTATAGCCAATAACCTTTTAGATTGGTAACTGACTATTTTATGTATTTAGTTGTTAAAATTACCAAGAAACATAAGGACTTATTTAAAGCTAAGCTATTGCCTTTAATTGACCATGTTAAACAAATATTTACTGTGGTCTCCTCTGTCGTTATCATTGGTAGGCCGAATTAATGCGATTAAGATAAATATTTTACCAAAATTTTTATATTTATTTCTAGCTATTACAACTTCTGTCCCAAAATCTTTTTTTGACACTATTGATTCTAAAATTCTTTCATATATTTCGCAGAATAAAAACCCAAGGTTAAGTAAGAAATATTTACGAAAATTAAAAAGAAGATGGTGGATTGGACTTGCCTAAGTTTAGATTATAATATTGGGCAATTAATATTAGATATTTAATTGTTTGGATACAAGATTGTGATGTAATTCAATGCCCCAAATTGGTATACCTGGAGCAACAATAAGTTCCTGACTTTTCATTAGTTTCTTTTTCAGGTGATTCTCTCCCTTTTGCACTTAGCAAGTTAAGTAAACATACGATTAACCCAATTGTTAAACATACAATAAAAATATGGTTTCAATTTCGTAAATTTTTTGGATTGAATAAATTTAATTTGTTAAGCCCCATTCAATCTATTTTTTTTCTTTCATGCATCTAGAGCTAACTCAGCTTTTTCCATATGGAAAAGGAAGGGAATAATATGTTTTCAGTATCTATTCATTGATAACTGTTTTTCATCTTTTGAACAATTGTCTAAAAATATAATTTGACTAGATCACACTTTTTTCGATATTTGCCGATTAGAGTTTTTTTAAAAAACTACGATACTGTAGCGACTCACCGCACCAGCATTCGAACCGGCTCCCGACATCGCGACGTCGTCTGAGGCCCTGATCCAAGATGGCGCGGGGCTCTCCTTCTTCCCCAGCGTTGGGCTGGGTAAGCCCGCGCGCAGTAAGGTCAGGTGAGCTCCGCGTGACGTCAGCGCGGGTTGTTTTCAGCTATTAAAGGCGCACTGCCCCACGGGTCTGCATTCGACCTCTGATTTTGAAACCAGAAACTCTATGTCTTCATTTCATAGTGTATATCCAGCCACAAATTGGTGACCCCGATGGGCCCAAACGTTTTTGGACCCACGAAGTCTGCTTAGCAAGAGGTACAGGCAGTATTCCTTCAACTGCCCACCTTCTGGACCCTCCGGCCCGGGTCTGGTTCGACCATGCCGAGGCCCATTTCCAGGTTCACCGGATCACCAGTGACAACACCACGTACTATTACGTGGTGGCCGCCCTCGACCGATACAGCGCCGTCCCAGTCGAGGCTTTCGGGCCTCCCGCCTACTTTAACGCGATGGGTTGGGCGACAGAACCCCCTCCGCGCTCATGAATGAGATGTTGGCCCTGGCAGACGGGCATAAACCCTGCCTGCTGTTTGAGCAGATCTTCCTGGAGCAGTTACCTAATGACAGCCACCTGCTCCTGGCGGATGCCGATTTCAGCGAACCCCGGTAGGTGGCCCTCCGGATGGATGTCCTTTGGCGGGCGAGAAAGGAGAGTGGGGCGTCCGTCAAGCGCGTTGCCACGCCACGTACCCAGCGGCATAGCAGGCCGGCCACCATGCAGGTTTCCGTGAACCACCAGTACCAGCCGCCGCTGACGGCTACGGCGGCTAGCCACCCGTGTAGCATCTTGCATGTGTGGGACAGGCGTTCTGGACGTCCGTTTTTAGTGGAAACTGGAGCTGATGCCAGCGTCGTGCCTCCCACCGGCCGCGAGACTCGCAACTGCACACCAGGACCCGCCGTCAGGGCCGCCAACGGCAGCGCCATTCGGACCTTCGGGACCCGGTTGGTACACCTCCAGGTCGGCACCTGCATCTTTACTAGGCGGTTCATCCTGGCCGCCGTCGCGCAACCATTCCTTGGGGCAGACTTCCTTCGTGCCAACAGTCTGTTGGTTTACCTGCGGGGTAAGCTACATGCCAGCACCTTCCCAACGTTCTTGTTGGGTGTGGCCAAGCTGCCGGGCCCACGCCTCGACTCAGTCACCATGTCGACCAACGAGTTTGCCAGGGTTCTGGCAGAGTTCCCGTCCGTACTAACAACCCTGTTCTCCACCACCTTGCCCAAGCACGGCGTCCAGCATCACATGTCCACCCAGGGCCCTCCCCTCCACGCCCGCGTCCGGCGGCTACCCCCAGACAAATTCAAACTCGCGAAGGAGGAATTCAAAAAAATGAGCTGGGATCATCCGCAGGTCAGACAGCCCATGGGCCTCTCCGCTACAAATGGTCCCCAAGGCAACCGGAGGCTGGCGGCCCTGCGGCGATTAGCGACGCCTCAACAACATTACTAATCCGGACAGGTACCCCGTCCCTCACATTACGGATTTGCTGCCAACCTACATGGGCGGTCCATTTTTTCCAAGGTTGACCTCGTCCGCGGGTATCATCAGATCCCGGTGCATCCGGACGACATTCCGAAGACGGCGCTAATCACACCTTTCGGCCTCTTTGAATTCGTCCGGATGCCCTTTGGTCTGAAGAACGCTACTCAGTCCTTCCAACGACTCATGGACGCAGTGGGACGCGACCTGGACTTCGCCTTCATATACCTCGACGACATGTTGATCGCCATCAACAGCCGTCAGGAACATTTGACGCACTTCCACCAACCCTTTTCTCGCGTGAGGGAGTCCGGCCTGACCGTCAACCCAGCCAAATGCCAATTCGGGATGGAGACAATCGATTTCCTGAGTCATCGGATCGACAAACACGGCGCCACGCCCCTGCCTGCGAACGTGGACGCCATCTGCCATTTCGCCCGACCCACCTCCATCAAGGGCCTGCAGGAATTCCTCGGTATGGTAAACTTTTATCACCGGTTCATACCATCCTCTGCCCTCATCATGCGCCCGTTGTTTCTTCTCCTGTCAGGCGGAAGCAACGACATTGTTTGGTCGGAAGAGGCTCACAACACGTTCGTGAAACCAAGCAGGCCTTGGCGGACGCGGTCATGGTGCATCCGCTCACGGACGTCCCGACTGCCCTCACGGTCGACGCCTCCAGCACAGCGGTCGGAGGCGTGCTAGAACAGTTTATCGAAGGGCGTTGGCAACCGCTGGCATTCTTAATCTGGCAACTTCGACCACCAGAGCTCAAATATAGCGCCTTCGACCGCGAGCCGTTGGTGTTGTACCTGGCCATCAGACTCTTCCGATACTTCTGGAGTGCAGGCCGTTTACTGCTTTCACCTACCACAAGCCTTCCACAAGGTCTCAGACAACAGCGTCACTTGTCGTACATCTTCGAGTTCACCACTGACGTCCGCCATCTGTTGGGGAAAGAGAACGTGGTTGGGGATGCGTTATCACGGCCCACCATCCAGGTTTTGTCCCAGGGGGTGGATTTCGGCGCCTTAGCGAAGGCACAGCGAACGGAGTTGGAGATGCCCAACTATCGCACCGCAGTCTCGGGCCTGTAACTGCAAGACCTTCTGGTAGGCCCCTGTGAGCGCTCCCTGCTCTGCGATATCTCCACGGGTAGACCCCGCCCCAATGTCCCATCTGCCTGGCGTAGACGGGTGTTTGATGCCATCCACGACCTTGCACACCCTTCCATCCGGACTACTGTCCGGATGGTTTTCCGACAAGTTCGTCTGGCATGAAGGCCTGCGTAAACAGGTTTCCGAATCGGTCCGGTCCTGCACTAACTGCCAGACCTCGAAAGTACAGCAGCACGTCAAGGACCCATTGCAGGATTTTCAGCCTGCCCGCCGGAGATTCGACCATATCCATGTCGACTTGGTCGCCCCCCTCGCAGTCTCCCGAGGAGGGCGGTACCTCGTCACGATTGTCGACCGTTTTACTCGATGGCCTGAAGCCGTTCCCCTCGCAGATACCTCCGCCCAGTCCTGCTCACGGGCCCTTTTGTCAACTTGTGTATCCTGGTTCGGTGTCCCTGTACATCTTACTTCCGACAGTGGAGCTCAATTCACCTTCGGCCTGTGGTCTGCCTTCGCCCACGTGTGGGGTTCCCGGATCCACCTCCCCACCGCCTATCACCCGCAATCCAATGGGCTGGTGGAGACGTTCCATCGCCACCTGAAGTCGCTCTCATGGCCCAACTTAAGGGTACAACGGGGTAGACGAACTCCCCTGGGTTCTGCTGGGAAGACGCACTGCGCCAATAAAGGAACTGCATGTCTCGTCCGCGGAGATGGTCTACGGAACGCCCTTATTCGTCCCGGGGGAGTTCCTACCAGCCCCTCGGGGGCCAGTGGAAGGACCTACCGCGGCGCACGACCGGCTGCGCGATCGACTTGCAAGCCTGGCCCCGATTCCAAACTCGCGACACGGGAAGGTCCCGGCCCGTATGCCGACTTCCCTCCAAGACTGTAAGTTTGTCTTCGTCAGGGGGGCGCGCACCGATCACCGCTGCAACGGCCGTACGAAGGGGCATTCCGGGTGGTCAGGAACATGGATCTACGTTCGTGCTGGACATTGGGGGGCGCGAGGAGGTGTTTACGGTTGACCGGCTGAAGCCGGCTCATTTAGACTCGAACTAACCCATGGTGGTACAGCGAGCGCGGCGCCGGGGCAGGCCACCCAAGTCATAGTTTATTTCATTCTGGTTTTCGCGACGGTATTGCCGGTTCTGGGGGGAGTTATGTAGTGACTCAACGCACCGGCATTCGAACCGGCTTCCGACATCGCGACGTCGTCGGAGGCCCCGATCCAAGATGGCGGGGGGACCTCCTTCTTCCCCAGTGTTGGGCTGGGAAAGCCCGCGCGCGGGAAGGTCAGGTGACCCGCGCGTCACATCAGCGCGGGAACTGTAGCGCGGGAAGTTTTCAGCTATTAAAGGCGCACTGCGCCCCGGGTCTGCATTCGACCTCTGATTTTGAAAGCAGCGACTCTGTGCCTTCATTTCATAGTGTGTAGCTAGCCGCTTCAACATCATCTACAGCCATGTGCTCAGATTTCCCTGTTAAATACTGCGTGTACAAATCTTCCTCATTGAATAAATTATCTCAAACTTTCACATTCCTGTTGAGTAAAGACAGTTCACTTGGAAAAGAAGCGATGTAATGATACCTTATTTCTCCAGCTGCCTGAATGTAAATATATTTGTAAAAAAAAATATTCACTGCTCTGTCCAACTGCTATCTAAGTATTCTCTGGATGTTGACCATATTAAAATGCCTCCACTGTGTAAAGACGCCCTCTTGTGGTAAAAACATCTGGATTGTTATAGAGAAGATGTCCACTGGCATTTGCAGATCGTGTTTGCACCGCAAGTAAGTGTCTTCTGCTGTGTGTACTCTCACTGTGACCGTTTGCCATGGTTCATTGTGGCTAAATGTTCAGCCATTGATGGGGTGGAGCCGCTGCCGTGATGGTTTGACGGAGTGTGAAGGACAATTTCACACAATATTCTCTGCCGTGTGCAGATTTCTCTCTGTATACAGATGTATTTTGCTGTTTCAACACAAAAAAATCACAGTCCTCGGCATTTCCTCAATGGGTCTCTCGTGGAAATAGGCCGGGTTGCCACACCACTAAACTGCATATCTATTATCACAGAGGCACACAATACACACACACACACACACACACACACACACACACACACACACACACACACACGCACGCACACACACACACACACACACACACCACGCACATACACATTTGTAAAGTAATGAATGGAATTAAATAACAACAGAGCATAGAAGGAAGGGTGTAGTGGACAAACATCAATGACATGGGCAATGTGAAGGGAATATAATGGATGCGTGCATTTTTACATTAAAATACTAATACCTGTGATCAGTGCACTTGTTGTATTAAACGATGATTTTAGGTTACTATGTGTCGCTTATAATTGCTGCTCATATTTTTGATTTAAGTGTGTGAATAGGAAGATAACTTTACAGATTTCAATTTGAACCGGTTTCATGATGAAGGTGCCATTTGCGCTGACTTCCACAAGGTCATTTTGGTGAATGGGAAATATGATTGAACAAAATAAAGCGATATTTAACCCGTAATTGCTATCGAAGCTCTGTTTAACAGCAAAAAGGAAGTATTGCAACGGAGCTTAGGCCACTGTGCCATCGGGAACCTCCTGACACTTTGTATGAGAAATACAACTTCTCCTAACCTCCCGCTGTTCCTCGCAGTTATTGCGTATCTTCTAAGAGGGAAGTATTTCCCTCAACAGTTTAATTTGCAAGCGAGGGCCGTCATCTATGTAAACATACGTGTATTTTTTTCAATTCTGTTAACGTCTTCCATATTTTCCTGAGGAAAAATAAACATAAAGGATCACAATATTGTAGCTGTTTCTGAACCATTGGTGTAAGCAAGGTGGAATCTTCCATGTCCTCCTTACATCCTCTTCCATACGTTTTTTCTCCGTTAATCTTGTGTGTCTTGCAATATTTTGAACTTAAACTTTCCATAAACCAAAATGTATTAAAATTTATAATATCCACGAGATCCACCGTGATTGGTCCTCTATCTACAAAGACCGAAACTGAAAACCTGAAGACAGCACAAATATCCGGCTGATCCAGGAGCTTACTTTCCACGTTAAAGCTCTGCTCGGGTGTCCTCGGTAAAGATGTCACACGCACTGCCTTCGTATTTGAGTGCTTCTCACGGTGGCCAGAGCGACGGTCAATTTAAGTGCAGGATGACTTTATTTGTGTTGGATTGCTGGTGGCCATGAATGCCCCATACTCTTACTGCAAATTTGAAGATTGCACGTGCCCATACGGAAGAGGATGTTTTGTTCTGAAAACGTTCATTGGGCTTTGTAACAGAAGTGCCGGAGGTCACAGGCAGATTGATGGATGTGGCAGTAGGATGTTGAATTAATGTTGCGGACACCTGGGGGTCGGCTTTACCCCTGCGGACTTAACGCAGGAGCTCTGCAAAACGATCAATCAATCTGTGTCTCGTTTTCCAATGTGAACTCCAAATGCAGTGCACTGGATTAGATGGTTGACTTCGTGCTTCGCCTGAACCGATTATTTGGACCCCTAAGCTTTGAACTATTTGGTGCCTAACCAGAACCTACGAATAGTCATAATAGAAGAACTTCAGTTTGCGGGGTTTTCCGAATATTTCTCGCAGCCACACAATCTCCTCCCACTTTCTCTCTTTTCTTTTTAAAATGGATTGAGATACAATTTCCAGGTTCAATGTTGCACCAATTCTGGTCCAATGTCATGTTCCCCAGTGTTGATCATTCGTCACAGTATTGCCATGCCACCATTGGTCTCCTCATTATTGTGGGCAGTGCCAACAGTAGTAGCCGAAATAGTTCAGTTGGGAGAGCGTTAGACTGAAGATCGAAAGGTCCCTGATTCAATCGACATCAGTACAGCTTCCCAGCAGCGGCTTCCCCCGACGCACATCTCCACAAAATGTTTCGGTGAGTTGGAACAATGTCTCGGAACAAAATGCGCCTGAATCGCAAAACCTGAGATACGGGAACTCCAACGTGCTCACCCGCCCTTGTGCAGGAGTCGGAAGGCTGGACGCTGCTCCTCTATCTTATATTCTGTTACAACACCTGCCCCTACACCTCCTACATCACCTCTATCCAGGAACCCTAACAGTACTTTCAGGTGAGACAGAGATTCACCTGCATCTCGCTTATTATCATCTACTGCATTCGGTATTCCAAGTGTGAGAACAAACGCAGACAAGGTGACCGGTTCGCAGAACACCTGCGCTCTGTCCGTAACCGCGATCTGCATTTCCCATTGCCAGCCACTTCTACTCTCCCTCCCACACTATCACTGTTGTGTCAGTCCTCGGTCTCCGACACTGCCAGGGGAATTCCAAGCACTCATTGGAGGAACAGCTCATCATTTTCCATCTTGTATCCTTGCAGACGAACGCCATGAACATTGAATTCTCCCACATTAAGTCATCACTACACCCCTTCCCCACAATACGTCCCAAAATGCTTCTTCACTTCTTCCAATTTCTAGCCATTTTTTCCTCTCTCTTCTTATCTTTCACCCATACCCCGGTGCATCTGATCTACCCTCCCCCGCACCTGACTATCACCATCTCTTACCTTCATCGACCTGTCACATCCCCGTACCAAACCCGCCTTCCCTCTTTTGTCCACCTGTTACTGTTCTGCTTTTCCCTCCAATACATTGTGCATCCCCTTTTCCTATCTAGGGTCAGAAGTAGGGTCCTGATCCGAAACATTGACCGCCTGCTTTTCTCCACGGATGTTGCCTGGCCTGCTGAGTTCCTCCAGTATCATAGTGTTTCTCATCAATAAACTTGAAGACAGCTTGTGATCCTCCCCCAGCTCCTACAAATTATTCTGGCTTCCGCCCGCTACCTTTTCCAGTCCTGATGAAAAATTGTGATCTGTAACGTTCACCGTACATTTCCCTCTATAGCTTCTGCCTGACCTGCTGAGTTCCCCCAGCATTTTGTCTGTGTCGTTCCATATTCAAACATCTGCAGAATCTCTTCTGTCTCGACAGTTATGAAGGCGTTTGTGGAAATAGAGTGCAAGCAAGGCAGAGACAATAAAAGTTTGCGCGAGATGACGGGGCGAGATAACGTTATGTTGTCTATGAGAGTGGGTGACCGGAGTACTCGCGGCGCAGGAAACTGTGGTAGAAAATGGTGCGTTGCAAAAGGGCGTGTTTGGAACAGATCGGACAGATGTTGTGCAGAGAGTGATTGACAGAATGGAAACAAAACCTTAATGTCGTTAAAACGACCGTGACAGAACTCGAACCGGCAATCTTCTGATGACGTCACATCAACACCGAAGTCAGATGCCTTCTCCATTGGGCTTCTTCATGCTCAAGGATTATGGAGAGAAAAAAATTATGAATTGAGAATGATGCTGGGGCCGGCGTTTTGTGAGAACGTGAGAAGAAGGAAGGCCGCATTTTTCAAGCACACGGACAATTAGCCGGTATGAAGTGTTTTGTGACTTCGAGCAATTCCATGACGGAACTGAGAGAACTCGCAGAGGAGGAGGAGTTTTCATTTCCACTCGAAATTTAGGAATCTCGCTTTCCCCGTTTCACCACTTTCCGCTGACCAATACGAAGGTTACACGCTGGCTCGGTGCGGTGTGTGGGGCGAGCTGTTTCAGTGTCGCAACCAATTGTGAATGAAGCAGACCACCAGAGGCGGACATGACGTTCCCTTCTCTGTGGGTCATCTGAGGCACCACACGGTTTCCCTCATTCACATCACCAGTGTTATGACGATAACGTAATCAGTGTCCAGGTTCCCAACGATATGAAAAAGGACGCATAGCATGAGGTGGGATGGTTTCGCCTCTCCATAATTAGCCTGTGGTTCTTCCTCTCATTAGCTGACAGTAAGTGAGGGAAGGTGGTTTACCTTCATCTTTCCTCGATACCTTTGTGGAAACATGTTGAGTTGACAAGTGCCGCAGACGGAAGTTCAAACAATGTGTCGATAAGTAAGAATCATTGTCTTTAAATGCCTGCAGTTACACGTTCACCGGACCTGAAATATCTTTTGAAAATTGCAATAAATGAGAACAGTGAAACTCTGCAATTGGCTGCCCCACCTTTTCATCCAGAGATACGTGGGAACCAGGATCCGCACCATGAAGGTTCAGTCGTGGTACTGCAGCTCCTCATTGCAACTAAGTGCAGTGTGATTCCGCCCAGAACTCTACAGGTTGGGAGCTGGGAAATTAGATTACGATGGAGATACAAGAGAATTCAGATGCTGGAATCTGGAACAGTGCATAAAATGCTGGAGGAACGCAGCGGGTCAGGAGGCCTCTATGGAGGGAAATGTTCGTCCAGCGTTTTGGTTTCTGCTCCGTACATTTCCCTCTATGGATGCTGCCTGAACCTCTGAGTTCCGCCTGCGTTTTGTGCGCTCTGAGATTAAGTTGTCGAAGCAAAGTCTCGTTTGTCTCCAGTTAACATAAAGCATTTCGTAAATTATTCCGGTAAAAGCTCGATAAAGTGGTTACAGAGATGTGTACTCACCCCACTGTATAAATATTCCCTCTCAATTCCGTCAACACGGGAGTCTGATCGAACAGCAAGACACGTGGTATCAGAGGCAGAACTTTCGGCTTCCTACTTGAGCTCCTCGGTCGGGATGATACTCTGCTGTACAGATGTCAATATTATTCACTTTGGGAAACATTCTGTTGTTGCTATTCACAGCGATATTTAAACTGTTCAATATATTTTGTGTCATCGAGAAACTATCAATTAAACTGACAGTCGAAAAGGAAAACAAAACTGAATGCCTCCATATCGGAACAAAATGCGAGAGAATAGGCAGTTTAATCTGTCTAGCTCACAGCAGTCATGAAGTAGTGAGGAACATTCCTTCAGACACACTTCTCCATGTTAATTTCGAACCTGTCCGGTATCGTTTGCCGAATGGTGTTCTTCGATCCGTATACTGACCCACTCCTTCGCTGTCGCCTGTATGTCATGACTTGGGCATTCGCAGATCGATCTATCTTCTGTCCAAAGTCGGCGGCCTCACACATTGATCTCTCCCGCGCTGCACTCAATCTTTCCTCACGTACCTTCTGCAGGAAGGTTTCTTTTGCACACACTTCTCAATATATACAGTCTGTTCCTTCTTCAGCAGCTGAAACAGTCCACATCCATTCGGTGTTCACATCTATGAACATCGAGAGGAAGAAATGCGTGAAGGACAAAATCGGTCGTCATGCCATCTAATCTCGACTTTTCTTCCATTCTCATTCCACCAAACTTCGTGAGAATTTCTCATTGTAAACATTCCTTTTCATGACTCACAAAATACAACGGCTTTCATGACGGGGAAAAATGGGGTCTCTGAAGTGTTCATGTGAACGCGTTCTAAGCTCAATATCCAAACCAACAGCCGACGGCGAGGGTGGGATTCGAACCCACGCGTGCAAAGCACAATGCATTAGCAATCCATTGCCTTAACCTCTCGGCCATCTCGTCTGTTCTGAAAGAGAAAGCATTATTTACAACTCCGACAATCTTCTCCCATGTTCCAACCATTACATTTACGTTCTATATTCTATTTTCATGCACGTTTATTGGTCATCTTTTTCCAGCTCTCTATATAATTCCAAAGCCCAAGGCATATTGACCTTTTCCCGAAACGTTTTGAACATGTTAATTGATTCAATATAATTCTTAATTTCTCCTGTCTGTCGTAGTTTAAACTCTTCTCAGTTGTGCTTTCGTGCTTTGCGATTCATGTACTACATATTGAAATAAATACCGCGACATGTCCGTTGTTATAAGATTTATTGCACTTTCCCAACCTTCCCCAGACAAACTGCCACTGCCTCCCGCATATATTACTTTGCTAAATGTCTGTCACAGTCAGTTCCAACCTTCTTTCTCCCGAAGAATGAAACCTTCAATCCAATTGAGAATCTATTTTCAGGTTGGAAGCTGAATGTTGAACATCAGAGACATCCGGTATAAGAACTGTGCAGTGTACTTTATATCGTCTCCCTTTCGGTATTATACTGAAATGCGTCAGGTCACACTTCCCACTATCGGCAGAGCAAACACAACGACGTCCCCCAGTTCAGGATAATGTGGGATGAGGCAATGTTGGAGGATGCCTGCAGTTAAATGGCAGAAAGAAAGTGATGAATTTGTCCTTTATCAAATGAAAGCAGTGTTATGCATTTGTAAAGACCACACCTTTGCAAGATACAATGAGATTCGCCACATTTTGTTTCGGAAACAAGTTACACAGTTAGTCATCGGGTGAAATGCACAGACAGGGAAGATTAGAATGGATATGGGCCAAACACAGTGTAATTGTACTTGCTTCGAACGGCACTTTAGTACACATGGACGTGTAGGGCTGAAGGGCCTATTTCCGTGTTGTATGAGTCATTGAGATTTTAGAGTTGTGGAAGGAGCCATTTAATTCAAATATCGTCTGGTTTTGTGTGCTTTATGTCACCTGATTTCCAGAAATCGGAGATTTCATAATGTTTTGCCTGGTTTCGACCCAGGGGTCTTTCGCGTTTTAGGCAAATGTGAAAACCACCACACTACCTAAACGCTGTCCATCGCAGCAGCAAATCCGGGAAGCCCAGTGAGCAACACCACTACCAGATGGCCGTGCGCGTCTGGCACACGCGACTGACGGCTGAACTGTCTGGGAAAAATGGGTTTTCTGCAGTAATAAAGATAAAATCCGCGGGACCATTTCCACTGACCCCAACAGCCGGATATAAAGCTGGCACTAAAGAAGGTGGCTCCAGATGAATCAGGACTAACTGGCTCAGCTCCGTCTCACATTCCGCTCAGTTACCTCCATCGTCCTTTCGCTGAACCTGCAAGTCTTCCGTCACCACACCGTCGAAATCTTCCACTCCTTCACTGTCTGTATTTATCTGGTTTTCTGATCTCTCTCTTTCTACCTCGCGCCGCTCACAAACATTCTCATTCCCCAACTGTTCAACACACCATTACCACTTCTGGACCGTGACTGCATTCAACGTTGACGTCAGTAGACTGCTGTAATTTTGTGAAACAACGGACATGGGGATGGGACGGGAGAGTGGGGACAGGATTACAAATGATCTTCAATTAAAGCGTCAGACGAGAGACAATTTCCGTTTAACAAGCCCAGTAGGTTTAGACGAATGGTCGGGAAAGCATGTATTCTGGCACCGGTTCAGGGACGGAGGGAATAAAGTCCAGACCTGCTTGAAAACCAGAGCTTATACTGCAGAGGGTTTGCCAGCGTCAGTCCCAGAGAAATGTGTTCCCGAAGGTGAACGAATTCAAACCATCAGCCACATCCCTCGCTGGAAGCGATTTCATGCCGGTTGCATCCCGTTACCTTCTGTTCCCAACTCCTTAAAAAGAAAAAAAGAGGTTTCCATGTCCGCACCAACAAAGGCAGTTGTAAAACACCAGCTATTGATTAGTGCGTGCACTCTGTTTCACCTATGAGGAATTCTGCTGAAGCTGTGGTGAGATCAAACATAAATAGCGGAGCTCGTGGAAATGGTTTTGAGATGATGTGAACGGACGCGAGGAAGCGTTCAACAAAAAAAGCGGGATTGGCTTTGCGGAGCTTCAGTTGCTGGATACAGTGATACAATGTTTGGAAGTAGACGGACCATTGAATCTTCAGAAATGAATAGAATCTTAAGCAATTCCCTCGCCGGCAGACGAACAATGGATGTTCGTGCAAGTTACATCTGATTACGACAACTGTTGAACGGTGCGAAGGCTCCGTAGCTTAACTGGTCAAAGCGCCTGTCTCGTAAACAGGAGATCCTGGGTTCAACTCCCAGCGGAGCCTTTTATTTCTGGGGTAAATTGCCGTGTGATGAAGGTGCGATCCATGCAATTACCGCCATTCACACACCTGCAATCATAAAACAAAAACAAATCCGCAGAAAGGAACAGAAGAAATAAAATGTTTCCAAAACGCTGTCGGTCTGTCGGTGTCTATGGAGCGAGGAACAGGGCGAGAGGTTCAAACAGATGGCAGTTCCGATGACTTTGTCGTCCGTTTACTTGCGTTTCTATTGTGTGGTTTTGGTTTTGGGTCACAATCGTTTGCAAACGCGGCCGTGTCCTGCTTTGTGAACTTGCTCTGATCCTGTTGACGTACGATCCCACACCACGTTGCACAGGGCTTTTCGACTGGAAGGCCGACTACTTCGTTGTGTTTTTTGCCAGACAAGGCAAAAGCACCGTTGCAGATATGAGCTGGAATGCACATTGATTTTGAAGATTTTTCCACCCATTTGCACTACCGGTCCGTAATCTCGAACACCAAATCAGGACTGTTCTGCAGCCCTGCAGCACTGTCACCAATGGAGGATCCTCGCCACGGTGATCTGTGATGTTTAGATTTCTTCTGCAAGACATTTTCTAATGCATGTTTATCCTGCAGCGGGAAAACTTGGGTGCAATGAGTGTGTACCCAATGGCAGTGGTGGGATTCTAGCCCACGTCTCCGTAGAGACTAGAGCCTTAATCCAGCGCCTTAGACCGCTCGGCCACACTGCCACACACCGAAATTTCTTTTCGTTCATTGCATAACAATGCTCATTGCTTGAACATGTTAATCTTGAAAATGTTGCACCCTCCGTCTGTGCTTTGAAACTCTTTGTCCCAGATACAGTGTTTGAGGCTTGATGCGGCTTCTTGTTTTACAACCCATCCAATATCTCCTCAAAACAGACCGGAGAGAGCAGTGGTAAACGGTGGTCACGTCAGACGGCAGAGTGGCAAACCACGGGGTTCTCCAGAGGCCAGTGCACGGACTAATTTTCACGAATATTCTCAGCATCGACATGGGATTGTGGGGTTACATTTAAATGCTTCAGCGGATGAAAAGTGTGACTGCACCATTTTATCTACCGATGTTGTTACGTTCAGCGACCTTTGGGCATGTGGACCAAGATGTCCATAAAGCGACCTCTCAATGTTCTTCATCTGCATGAAGCAAGCCCAGCCTCCGCGGCTTCATATTGCAAATGAAAGTACTTACCTTGGCAGCGATTCTGGATAAATCTCTTCTGGACCCTCTCTGGGATATTCAAAGCCGTTCTGAAGTGTGCGAACAGATATGCTCCGTAAATTTTAAAATTGTCATGGACAGGTGCAGAGAGGACAAGAGGTTTTTCAATTGGGTAAGGGCTAACTACTAGGCTATAAGGAGAGAAATTGGGAGTGTAAATTGGGATGTCCTTTTTAAAGGAAAATGTACCATGGAGATGTGGTCGATGTTCAGGGATCTTATGCAGGATGTTAGGGATAAATATGTCCCGGTGAGGCAGAGAAGGAATGGCAGGGTGAAGGAACCGTGGGTGACGATGAGGAGGTGTAGGATTAATAAACTAGAACTGTATTGATATCTTAAGACGGATGAGAATTATGGCTGCTTGAAATACTGATTTAAAAAGTGTCCTTCAGGCCAGAACAGCCACACCACTGCTTTCCTGGGCTGGGTGCTGTGTGGAAATTGCTGTGTTTGGTACTTAATTGGATTCCCATTATGCTTGACTATGGAGATGATGGTCAATCTTAACGGGAAATGGGAAGGCTGTCTCAAACAATGAAGGTGATACCTGCCTTTGTCTCACCCGATTGCAAAATGATTAGCTGAACCTGTGGTGTGAGGCTGCTCTTTGTCCATCTGCAGTAGCCCTTTGTCCGTTTCCTGCTCAACCAAGAACTCCGGCACATGACTCATTAAAGTGTGCGTGACAATACCTCTATAAATCTCTGTCTACCCCTTTGTACTGGGAGAACTAGGGAGCGACTCTTAGTGAGTGCTGAAGAGAATTCTCCTAGCGGTGCACTGTTAATAAAGGTATTTGTTCGAATCGACCTCGTGGCACTGTGTTATTTACAGCGGACGGATAGGGAAATTGATTTCGGGACGACAATTTGGCGAGCCAGCCAGGAGTCCAAGACGAGGTTACGGAAGCGGCGTGAGCGACCGACGGGGATAACGGCCACCTGAGACGGACTGGCCCACAAGGTAAGATTCACCTTGATCCCTGTCAGGTAGTCGGACACCTGATCGATCCCTTCGTTTACCAACAATCCTCTGACGGACTACTCGCGAACCTGTCCGAGTGTCACAGTTAAGAAGGGGTTCGAGTCCCCAGTTAAGTTAAGTTCTGTTCGGGGTTCGAGTCCCCAGTTAAGTTAAGTCCTGTTCGGGGTTCGAGTCCCCAGTTTTGTATTTGGGATTTTAAGTTGTGAATTTCATGGTTTTGAGCTCTGAGATCGGTTCTCCAGTACTACCACCCTGCCTTAGACCGGTTCTTAAGAGGGGAAATCCCCCACGGAAAGGTCAGGAGCCTGAAGTGGGTGAAGGAAAGACACCGATCTTATAGGTAATCGCAGAGATTCGTACCGTCCGATCGGGTAGAATACAAATATGGGACAAACTCTCGATAAGTCTGGGTCCAATACCCCACTATCTAAGTTATGTAAAGACGATCCGAAGAACGAGAGTAACTTCCGTAAATTATCAGCATGCCTCAATAAGAAATTGGCAAAAGAAATATGGCCACTGGGGGGAACCTGGGACGTAGATAAATACCTAAAGGCAGAAAAGGCAATTTGGGAGCGGAATACAGGGGGAAAATGGAAATTATTAATGTCTACTTGGAGAAAAAACGGCCGAAGACCTAACAAATAAATCTAAGCAGGCCAGCTGGGAACATAATGCGCGCAGAAGGGGAATTAGTGTGTGTGATGAACAGGGAAATCCTAAGAGTTGGGGAGTCCTGAAGTCTCAGTGCGGAGACCAAGATGCTGAATGGAGCAGAAGGGAGAGACGATAGGTAAATGAGGTGTATAAGGAGAAGAGCAGAAATAAAAATAAAAGTAGTAAGGATAAAGTGGAGGTACATCCCGACATGTCTGGCATTCCCCTGTTGTTCCAAAGTAATGATACGGACGAACAGGAGGAGGTTTGGATGGTCTGACCCACAGCCCCTACCTACCCCCCCCCCCAGTTTCATTGCCGCCCCCATATAATGCGGCTTGCCCGCCAGCCGTCCCGCCCCTACCACCAGCGACTGCTAGCCAAGTTCCGCCCACAGGACAAGTCCATGAACCTATTGCGTCCCGAACCAGGATGCGGCTTAGTCGAAGGGAAAGCCCACAGACAGGTGGCTCTAAGGCCACAGACAAACGACGGAGCTTTCTGGCAAGGGACGGTCCTTCAATAGATTCTCAGACGGACACCGACTCTGATTCTACCACTGATTATGGCGACCCAACAGATCCCAGCCTACCGACCATGTTGAACGGGGTTAAGGGAGCCAAGGTTAAGAAACAATTCCCCAACAGGAGTGTTCCCAATCCTGATCCAGCCCAAGCCAGCGCTAATCCTAATATCAAAATTTACACCCCTTGGAAGCCTAAGGAGTTGTGTTTAATCATGAGTCGGGCGTCCAACCGTAAAACCAACCGGGAGGATTTCATAGATTATGTCATGGGGACAATTCAGATGTATCAGGCCGCCCCACAAGACCTTTTCAGCCTTTGTCGCATGACCCTTACGACTAATTAAGTGGCACAGTGGAAAGAACACCTGGGGAACTATGCTGACTCTACAGCCTTTCAGGCGGCAGTCCGGCCTCAGGACCAGGTGACCACCATTAGAACTGCCCTTCGTAAAACCCTCCAACAGCCTATTGACATAACTAAAGTTTTAGAATGCCGACCAAAACAAGGTGAGGACGGCCCAGACTTTTGGGACCGTTTCTGTTCACTTTACGGTACCTATGCGGGGGACGATGCCTACAACAGAGGCAACGCCTCCCCCCAGGTTAACGCCCTCTTATTACAATGCATCCCTGCGGGAGTGGCCTCATCTATCCGCACTAATGACATGAACTGGTCTGATTACACACGACAAGCCATGAGGAGGGCGTTAGTCCATTACTGGAGTAACGGGCGCGAGACGAAAGCCACAACAATAAAACAGGAAATGGTGCAGAGACCCCCTCGGCCCCAACCCTCCTACTCCGACAATACGGGCTATCAAATGGAGCGTCAATTTTGCGTTCCAGAAGGGGATGACTGGTCCGGTAAAGGATACCCACTATACCCCAATGACTTAAGAGCCCCAGTGTACAGGCCCCCTTGTGGGCCACCACCACCACCGTCTCATAATTACCTAGGACCAAGAGGACCCCAACAACCCGTACCAGCGAACGCCAGGCCGACGGGATGCTACCATTGTGGGGCACCTGAACATTGGCGGAGGGACTACCCCCACTACCGTCATCGGCAGACCAGACCACCTGGTAGACGACAACATTTTTCAACCAACAACCCGTTTTCTGCCTGACTAGACGTGGAGAGTAGCCTCTCCATGTACCCTGCCCTCACCGATAACCCGGACGATGAACCCATCGTCCATTTCTTAGTTGAAGGAAAGCCGATTCCCTTTATGATAGACACGGGAGGAAATACTTCGACCCTTGAAGCCCCTTGTATTACCCAGCATGATTTTAAACTGTCCACTGCTTCAGTTCCATTGAGCGGACTGGAGGGACAGGAAAGATCCTACCCCTTAACTGAACTCTTACAAGTTAAATTTGAAGATCAGGAATGCCTGATCCAGTTTGCAGTAACCACAAGCCTGGGGCTTAACCTAGCCGGAAGGGACCTGCTCTGCTCCTTCCAACTCAAAACACAATGCCTGGATGACGGTATTACCATTACTGGTACTAAAAACCATAGGATCCTCTGGATTCATCAGCCTTCTCAGTGATGGACGGTGAACCTCACGAGCAGCGATTTTAACCCACCCTTGGTAACCACTGACCCGCATGTGACGCTAGCTTACGACCCCACTGGGCCCTCAAGGAAACTAGAAGGGTTGTATGTTCCTCTCCTGGGTAGCATGGTGACCGTCACTATTTTATGGGAAGTAGTGGGGAAGGAGGGGGCAGCACTTCTAGTCCAAGTGCCTAATGAATTCTGGAATCAGTCAGGCTTGATGTCCCCTCACATTACCCTGTCAGTTAACGAGGGACATAGACCAAAGGAACTGGGATTCCGAGCCCACCGGCTTGAGGTACAGGCAGAAAAAGGCCTTTCGGGGTTCCTCAGGCTCTGCCAGGGGAGACCCTGACTTACTACCTCGTCCCTTTCTCAGTGACGGGCAGTTTACACCATCACCGGCCCCATCGACTCCCTTCGGATGAACCCACCCCCGATTTATGGACCGCATCGAAGTCCGAGGTGGGATACACCCCAGTGACCTCAGTACAGATCTGTGTAAGACCGGGAGCACAATTGACTTCCGTCCCACAGTATCCCCTTCGGAGACAGGCAGTCGACGGAATAACTCAGTTAATAGATTCATTCTGCAAGCAGGGCATCCTGGTTCCTTGCCAATCACCTTGTAACACCCCCATTTTACCCGTCCCCAAACCCGGACGAGCAGAGTGGCGCCTTGTACAAGACCTACGTAAAGTCAACGAGATAGTGGACCCACTACATTCCGTGGTCCCGAACCCAGCTACCATTCTCAACAGTATCCCCGCCGACTCTCGCGTTTCTACTATTGTGGACCTGCAGCATGCATTTTTCGCAATTCCTCTCTCTCCCGACTCGCAGTACCTGTTTGCTTTCACCTTCCAAGGTCAGCAATACACTTGGACGCGTCTCCCGCAAGGTTTTATACACTCACCGACTATTTTTTCCCAAGTTTTACATAATCAACTCCAAGGGTTGCACATTTCTGATAAATCCACCATTGTCCAGTATGTAGATGACCTTTTACTATCAAGCCCCTCGGAGCCCGCCAACATCGCGGACACGAATAGACTACTTAACGCGCCCCACACTTGGGGATACGTAATACCTCCACAGAAAGGAAAACGAACCCAGCACGAGGTAAAATTTCTGGGCACCCTCTTAAGTGCTACTGAGCGGCGGCTCACTCCCGAACGTATTATGCCCATCGTTGCCACCCCACCGCCCACTATCCCGAAGGGTATGCGCGCCTTCTTAGGGTTAGTAAATTTCTGCAGACAGTGGCTACCTAACGTGGCGCTCCTTACTAAGCACCTCACACCCTTGGCCTCAAGCTAGTCCGTGGGACCCTTTGAACTTACCATGGAACAAAGGGAGGCCTTTGATAGCCTCAAACAGGCCCTTGCCAGCGCCCCGGCCCTGGGACGCCCTTTGTATGATCGCCCATTTCAGTTCTTCGTGAATGTCCTAGAGGACTGTGCTGCAGCCATCCTTACTCAAACCCATGGGGATAGGAAAAGACCGGTGGCATACTACTCCACTCGTCTGGACCCAGTTGCAAGGGGACTTCCACCATGCTCATAAATGCTTCCAGCCATTTATTCCCCAGTAACAGCAGCCTCCAGTATAACCTTGCAACAGGCAGTGATGGTTTATTCCTCCCACACTGTAACGGCACTCTTAACTTCTCACCAGACGCAACACTTTACCCAGGTCCGCTTAAACAGATACGAGGTAGCACTCCTGAATAACACACTCCTCACTTTTGCTTACTGTACGACCATTAATCCTGCCACCTTCCTCGAGGCCCCACCTGAGGATCTAGCGGACCCAGCTCATGACTGTATAATGTGTAACCACTATTTAACTGCACCCCGCCAGGACCTTTCAGATAAGGCCATCCAGTCAGCCGCCTTAAGCCTGTACGTCGACGGTAGTTCCTACATATCTGAACAGGGCATCCGCCTTAGCGGCTATGCTGTGGGTTAACCACTCCCAGAGTGTGGAATCCGCATCTCTGCAGCTTGCAGTCTCTGCCCAAAAGGCAGAACTCTTTGCCATGACCCGAGCTTGCATTTTAGCCAAGGACAAAGTAGCTAATGTCTTCACTGACTCCCGCTATGCTTTTGGAGTTGCCCATGATTTTGGCCAACTCTGGACACACAGGTGATTTCTGACCTCTACAGGTAGCCCCATACAGATTGCGGTTTATGTAAAGAACCTCCTCCAAGCCATCCTCCTCCCAAACAAATTGGCCATCATTAAATGCTCTGCGCACCTTTCAGATGCCTCCCCAATAACCCAGGGCAATAACAGGGCAGATATAGAAGCGAAATTGGCAAAACGCCAGGGGTCTAAAACTGTTTCCACTATGGAAAAACAAGCAGTTGTTTGCAAGCCAAACATAGCATCGCCGGGCACCCCAGACATGGTCACTGAGCAGCACTTACAGGGGAACGCCCCTGACTCAGAAAAACAAATGTGGAAGGCGCACGGGTGTACGCGCTCTGCTCTACATGGCCTTTTGGTTACTCCAGTCGGTCAAGTATGTATACCTGATTCTTTGTTACCAATGCTTATTGACTGCCTACATTCGGACACCCACGTTGGCAAGGAGGGAATGAGTAACATTTTACTACGTACCTGGTGGCACCCCAGATTGGAGGAAGCAGCACAAGGAAAAATACGGTCGTACTTGATATGCCAACAAACCAATGCTGGGAAAGGGGTGAAGTGCACCCCAGGCAAAACCCCCTTTCCAGGTGGTCCTTTTGAATGCATACAACTCGACTTTATTGAATTACCGTGTGTACATTGTTACATGTACTGTCTTATTATTGTCGATGTACTTAGTAGATGGATTGAAGCTTTTCCAACCACCAATAATAAGGCCTCAACAGTGGTAAAGTTATTGTTTACAGAGGTTATACCAAGGTTTGCGGTACACCGACGGATAAGTTCTGACAATGGCCCCCACTTCATAGGGAAAATAAAAAGGAATTGTGCGAGGCATTGCATATCGAACAGCAGTTCCACTGCACCTACCACCCTCAGTCAGCAGGTGTAGTAGAGAGAGCTAACAGCACCCTTAAGTATAAACTAACCAAATTAGTGTCAGAGACAGGTCTAAACTGGTTGAAGGTCCTCCCCTTAGCATTAAACCATATGAGAATCATTCCCCACTCGGCCACCGGGGTATCGGCTGCTGGAAGTGTCTATGGGCGTCCGGGAAGAACCCCATGGGATGCTGCCACCCAACCCCCTACACAGGTTGATCTTAATATCATGGGGGATGAACTACAAAGGTATTTCAGACAACTTACATCCTCTTTAAAGTTTCTTCATTCGCAGGTGGAGAGTGTCTTTAAACCACCTGAAGGGCAGAACAGGGAATTGCCTGACCTGGAAATCGGAGACTCAGTACTGATACGGGATTGGGAGCGCCCTAAAATGGGACCTCGGTGGAAAGGCCCCTTCCATATACTACTGCAAACACCGACAGCTGTGAAAGTAAAAGGCTAGGAACGTTGGATTCATCTGAGCGACTGCAAACGATGGCCACCGGAGGCAAGCTAATACCTTTTAAATTCGGACTCCACACCATTACCAGTACTCTTGTGTGGGCGTTAGAGGATAATCAGTTTTACAAAATACATATGAAGCTCCACGGGAATCGCACCGTTTGTTACCCCTTGGCAGAGTCAGTGGAAGTCCCTTTTATAGCCAAACCAAGCTGGAGCCCCAGGGCCCTCTTACAGTATGAAGTTTCAAAAACAAAGTGTGTTGGACAGATGGGAACTTACAGGAGGGTGCTGCCGGGTAAATGCTTGCAAGGAACAGTAACAGGACCTAGTAGTACAGCCCACCACCAGTCCTTCTCCCACTGTTTCATCGGCATAGGGTGGGGTTGTGGGCTAGCAATTGTAGAGCATACGATAGCATGTGCGGCCACTACCTGTACAGAGAGGAATTGCGGGTTTAAAGGGGGATGGTTTAGCTGTGAGTGCGCTGCCACCAGGTGTGCTACGTTACTTGCAGGAGACCGATGGGTTTGTGGAGAAGGGAACGAGACCAACGTGAGATTGCCTAATGTCTCCTTAGAATGGCTAACCAGGGAGAATTACCTGAGGGAGCATGGGAGAAATGTTGCTGGGATCTCTTGGTATTCTGAAATGCCCAGTCCATGGCAATCGGGCAATGTAACCTGCTACCGGGCTAAGGAAGGGTATGTGTTCCTCTTTAATTGCACTTACACTACAGCCACCCCCACTCTGCCAGCCTGGTTTGCAATAGGAACGATCGGGCCTGTCACGGTCCCCTGCCCCCAGAAGGCTCATGTCCGACGAAGACTTGTGGTGCGGTCAGTTAGTGAGGAGTTCTGTGAGGATTGGAAGGATCCTATGTCGTTGGGATCTCCCTTAGCATCGTTAGGCTATGGATTCCTCAGTACTCTCTCGCTGGGGGTTTCGGCAGGAACTATAGCCGCAAAAAACCGGAACTACCTTATTTGTGGACTGGCTGCACTGGGAAACAGTAGTACGGAGGGCCTGAAGGAGGTGAACCGGGAACTGGCAGAGTTTCGAGTTTATGCCCAGCAGACCCGGTATGCTGTGGACTACAAGTTGGCTCAGCAAGGAGGGGTATGTGCTATAGTTGGGGACAAATGTATCACCAAAGTGAGAGACGAATCTTATAACATCTCCCATGCCATTCAGGACATTCAGACGCAAGTAGACAGCTTTAGACAGGGATTTACAGGAGGGACAAGTTGGTTGGGGTGGCTGCTAGGAGGATCGTGGGCATCATACCTGCTGCATGGAGCTGTGGGACTAATCGTGATTATAATAGTATGTTGTGTGGCGCTGGCCTGTCTAAATACTTGTTGCAAGGTCCTTATTAATGAACTCTCGGCCCCGTTCTCAGCGCCGCTCTAGTTTATCATGAAATGATAAAAAGGGGGGAATGAGGAGGTGTAGGATTAATAAACTAGAACTGTATTGATATCTTAAAACGGATGAGAATTATGGCTACTTGAAATATTGATTTAAAAAGTGTCCTTGCTGGTAGGGGTAATGTTCTCGAGGTTGTTGATATCAAGAGAGAGGATGTGTTGAAGTTGATAAATAATATTAAGACAGATAAATCTCCGGGGCCTGACGGGATTTTCCCCAGGCTGCTTCGAGAGGCTAGGGAGGTGATTGCTGAACCGCTGGTAAGGATATTTGAGTCCTCGTTGTCTACGGGAGTGGTGTCGGAGGATTGGAGGGTTGCTAATGTTGTCCCCTTGTTCACAAAAAGTAATAGGGATAGGCCAGGGAATTATAGACCGGTGAGTCTTGGAGGGTTGCTAATGTTGTCCCCTTGTTCAAAAAAATTAATAGCGATAGGCCAGGGAATTATAGACTGGTGAGTCTTACGTCTGTTGTGGGTAAGCTGTTAGAAAGGATTCTTAGGGATAGGATTTATGAACGCCTTGAGAATCATGGACTGATTAGGGACAGTCAGCATGGCTTTGTGAAGGGAAGATCTTGCTTCACAAGCCTGATAGAGTTCTTTGAGGAGGTGACCAGGAAGATTGATGAGGGAAGTGCGGTGGTTGTGGTTTACATGGATTTTAGTAAGGCATTTGATAAGGTTCCTCATGGTAGGCTTCTTCGGAAGGTCAGAGGCCAAGGGATCCAAGGAAGCTTAGCTGTGTGGATTTGGAATTGGGTTGCATGTAGAAAGCAGATGGTTGTGGTGGAAGGAGTGCCATCGGATTGGAAGGCAGTGACTAGTGGTGTCGCGCAGGGATCGGTTCTGGGACCTCTACTTTTTGTGATATTTATAGATGACTTAGATGAGGGGGTGGAGGGCTGGGTTAGTAAGTTTGCAGATGACACTAAGATAGGCGGTGTTGTGGATAGTGTGGAGGGCTGTCGGAGCTTACAGAGGGATATTGAAAGGATGCAGATCTGGGCTGACGTGGCAGATGGAGTTCAATCCGGAGAAGTGTGAGGTGGTACACTTTAGTAGGACAAACCCCAGGGCAGAGTACTGGGTGAATGGCAAGGTACTTGGCAGTGTGGTGGAGCAGAGGGATCTGGGGGTTCATATTCACAGTTCATTGAAAGTTGCCTCACAGGTGGAAAGAGCAGTTAAGAAGGCCAATGGGATGTTGGCTTTCATAAATCGCGGGATTGAGTTTAAGAGCCGCGAGGTGATGATGCAGCTTTACAAAACTCTAGTTAGGCCACACTTAGAGTACTGTGTTCAGATCTAGTCGCCTCATTATAGGAAGGATGTGGAGGCATTGGAGAGGGTGCAGAGGAGATTTACCAGGATGCTGCCCGGATTGGAGAGTATTGAATATGAGCAAAGGCTTAAGGTGCTAGGGCTTGGTTCACTGGAAAGGAGGAGGATGAGAGGAGACATGATAGAGGTATATAAAATATTGAGAGGAATAGATAGACAGTCAGCGCCTCCTTCCCAGGGCACCAATGCTCAGGTCGAGAGGTAATGGCTTTAAGGTTATGGGTGGGAGGTTCAGGGGAGATGTCAGAGGGAGGTTTTTCACCCAGAGAGTGGTTGGTGCATGGAATGCACTGCCTGGGGTGGTGGTGGAGGCAGATACATTGAACAGGTTCAAGAGCTTGTTGGATAGGCATATGGAGGAATGTGAGATCGAGGGATATGCGGGAGGAAGGGGTTAGGTAGTGTGAGGGTGGTCTGATGGACGGCACAACATGGTGGGCCGAAGGGCCTGTTTTGTGCTGTATGGTTCTATGGTTCTATGTGCACAAACGTCCAATATTGGCCGAAGTTGTTTTGAAGTCTTTATCATCTTATAACGTTTACTCGCCGTTGACTTCTCTGTGAACAGCAAAGGATTCACCACACCGGACACTATACCTCTGAATCCGATGTTGCAAATTTAAATAAGTAACAAAGATGACCGTTTCGAAACGGGTTTTATGCGGGGATTAGGTGCCAAAAAAACTGGGGCCCTTGGATATTGTGAGGAAATCCAGCCAACCCGGTGATCGTATCATCAATGACTCAGTACCAACAGCATTTTTCTCGAACAGTTCCACAGAAACGGACCACCTGAGAGAAAATAATCACCTTCTATCCGTCATCAAGTGAACGATTAGATTATTTCAAACCATGACCTGGATTGGATTTCCGGATTATCGCCATCATATGACGTCATCACCCACTAGAATTCGGATCTTGTTATTCGTTGTATTCGAATAACAACGTAGAGTCCCAATTGAATAGCTATGGAGCTGGAGTTGGAAGAGAGCCATTTGAAGTCTCGCCATATACCATTACCTTGCTGTGCCGAGTCGGCCTGTTAGTCTGTTCTCTTCTACAATAAAATTGCAAAACAATACATAAGACAACAAAAAGAAAGGCAAGTAAACACACGTGGAATCCTGATTTAAATATAGAGGATATCAGCGGCTTCAGAACAGGAGACAGTTGGCCCATTGGTGCATTGTTGACAGGTGCGTTGTTGGGGCGTTTTTGGTTGTTTTCGAGTCTGGGGACATGGAAATAGATCTTCAGGCCCATCGATTCCGCACTGACCACAGAAACTCCATTGATCCTATTTTACTTTCACATTACAGTCAATGTCTTCCAGACTCAGGCACTCACCTGCAAAACAGAAGCATTTTTTAGTGAACAATTAAACTTCCTGGGGCAAAAGGAACATATTATACAAATTGTAGCCACACATTTCGTAATGCAAGCCGGCGTCTGGTAGGATAACAGAAAGTTGTGCATGTTGTGCAGATCAAAACCGCCGTCGAATACTCACAGATTCTCAACGGAAAAGTCTCCGGTTAAACAGCGCCTTATGCAGCAAAGTGGGGAGATTTTAAAAGAATTTCTCTGCCAACTTGAAAGAGGGTTGAGTGCTAGTGGGCAGAGAGATTTCCTTCATCAGACAGGTCTCATTAGCTGAGTTTATGAATAAAAAGCATCGATTGGCTTCAAGGAAGCGAGCGGCATTCACTGTGTTGGGAATGTAGATAAGCTGCACTGAGAGCAACGGCAATATAGGAGTAATGGCGTCTCGCACATTGGTGGGGCTCCACGTGACAATCTTCATCCATTTCAGCGGCAAAACCTTTGCCACTGCGTTTCTGTGCTGGAATGGAACAGCCAGAGGGATGGGGATTTCAGTTACAAGGTCAGATTGCAGAAAGTCAGCTGAGATCGAGCAGCATCTCAAAACGCACAGTACGTAGCTTGGCAGTGCTTGGACTAGAACCCACGTCTCTACAGAGACTGGAGCCTAAATATAGCCACCTAGACCACTCGGCCACACTACCGCTGACCAGGTCCAATTCATTGCCTTTCGAGTCTGCAATTTCCACATAATGCATGGAAGTTCCGTTCAGGAAACAAATAGAGAACTGTGATGGACGGTTGCAGAAGTGACCCCACTCTCTCTCTCTCTGTGTTTGTGAGAGAGAGCGAGGGAGAGAACTCACTCTTGAAAGAAATAAGAAGGTGGGTACGGCAATATCAGGATGTTTGTTTCATTCAGGACTGTAAAGTCTGGGTTTCATTTCTCTGTAAGTTCAGTTGTGCCTTAAACGCATTTCTGGTGCAATCTGTTCGCGGTGCTTCGCAGTTGATCTGCCACAGAGGAAATAAAGGATGTGTTTAATGGCCGGACCGATCGATGGAATGATCGGAAGCAACAGGTCCGGTAAACCGATGGTGACGAGGAAGTAGATTGCCTCAGCTATTTCTGAAGCCAGGTTTCAGGAAAGGTCGATTTCAGCTGAACATTTTCGTAAATTGGATTGTGGTGAAGACAGGGTGGAGCGAAAGAAAAGTGCTGACTTAATTGGTTAAACAAACATTCAACCGTGAGAAGAAACAACATGTTAAAACAACAAGCAGTGACGCGAAGCTGATTGAATGAAAGAACAAAAGAGGGAAAATCGTTGCTGGGTTGGCAGCGAACAAAAAGAAAGTCATAAACCAGAACTACGTGAATTCCAAAGTTGCTGACAGGTTTCAGACCTACAGAAAGAGGGGCAGTTGTGAGACAGAACTTCAAAAACCCAATCGTTATCGCGGTTCGTCAAGATGATTCCCGAAACACCGAGATAGTCGAATGACTAGAGATGAAGCGGATTCTAGCTGCACCGACCGGAGTTCGAGAGATTTTAGATGATCTCATTACCCCCATTCCTTCTTCCAGACTTTGGTGATGCTTTGTGGGAAACAGGTCTTACACGTGATGAAGAAGGGTCCGTTCAGCTCACGTGAACTGACGCTCTCTTGCTCAGGCCAACAACAGTGAAGCGGTGCAGCGTTTCTCAGTTGAATACAAGCATGTCGAACCAGGATAACAGGAAATAGAACGTCTCGGTTTGATGATGAGTTTCAGAGTCTCTCAGTCGCACTAGAAACAGCCACCAAAACCACAAGTGCTCTAGGTGAGGATCGAACTCACAGCCTCGGCATATCTCCACTGCGTACTGCCATATAAGTACCGCGCGCTAACCGATTGCGCCACTAGAGCACTGAGGGTAAACCGGCGAATATCTGGGTAAACAGACGTATCACGAAAGCAGATTTTAAATGAAGTAAAAATTAAAATGAACGTTTTTTGCAGTAAACGTTGGGGGACGGGATTCACGGAGCAGCAATTATTGGAGCATTAACTTTCTAAGCGAGAGCGTTACCTAACGTGGCAGAAGGTGTTTGTTCCTCCGTGCGAGCAGTGCAGGGAGGGTCACATTCGTCGGTAAATGCGCAGCATGATAAGGATCTGGCTGGAAAATATCTGCAGCGCGCTGCGGGATGTTCCCTGAGAGAAATCGGATCGATCACCTTTCACCACCGCCGAATATCCATGTCGGGTCAAGGAGAGAAAACATAGCAGCGCCCAATCAACAGTGCAAGTCCAGACGCCCTAAAGTATCCATATGTGGAAGGAATATCTGAATATAACCCTGAGCGAGAGCTACCCACGTACATTGAAAGAAAATTCAATCAGGCCCTGCTCAGAAGGCTGAAAACTATTAAACCCTTTTGAGCGGAGCCCAGGAATGGGTCAGATATCTGAATGCAACCTTCTGTAGCTGCAAGTGTACATTCGTGTAATGTTACGGACTCAGTGAAAGTCCCTTTAAGATAGAGAGTGTGTGTGTATGTGTGTGTGGGGCGTGCTTACGTCAATAGAAGATAAAGGACGTAATGACGTTGTTGAAGTCAGAAGAAAAAGGAGAGAGAGAGAGAGAAGGGAGAGAGACACCAGCCTGCTAGTTTTCTCTATCGATCGATGAGAAACAATAACTGTGTCTGCCACTGAAATCCATGTATGGAAGTTGGAAGTAATCCGGTGGAGTTCACTTTGTTGCTGACCTGTAGAAGGAAACAGGTATTTGTGTGTGGACGACCACGAGTCGGATGCTTTTCGGGGTGACGAAGTCACTACCGAGTAAACACTGAAGTGTCGTTTGGGTTCCATCGTGGAACATTTGGATTTCGTATTTACTCTCTCTATGTTTCTCTACATCTACGTCTTATCTTCTGACAACGGTGGTTGTTGAAGAAGCCCTTGCTCATGTTTCACCTTATGGCTTGCGGAACTGAACTTTAAGAACCATTGCGGAACTTGGAGTTTGGGACTTTGTCACACACACACGAAGAGTTTAGTTTTGGGGTTAACATTCGAGGTTTAACATTTTTGAATTCTAACATACTAACGTATTTACTTTTATTTTACGTATTATCATAAATAGTGATTAATAAAATAGTTTTTAACACTGAGTCATGCTCAGTGTGTTTCTTTTGTTGCTGGTTCGTGACTGTAACGTGTTCACTTCCCGCCGACCGGTGGATGATTGTCCTTTTTTCTCAGACGACAAGGGTTCTGACAGGAAGCAGAGCAGAAAGGAGAAAATGCAGAAACCCGTTGCAGGAAGACTGAAAAAGCAACTTCGTGCAAATAGCTGGGAGAGTTTCCTCAAACAGTGTGAGAACTTCGAAACGGCAGCAGTCGAATGGCTCAGAGAATGTTTCTGACCAACCTGACAATACAATGAAGGACTGATCTTCCCTTTTTTGGATGGATGATAATACTGGAGAAGAAACGTGAGATGGATGAGGAAATCTAAGTTAGCCATGCAGCAGCGGTAATTGCTGTACGATTCTGTTGCACAATGGATAAGGCGTTGGACTTCTGCTGGTGAATTGAAAATAAATGCAAATGTTGGGTGTTCGAGTCCCACCAGAGCTGGTTTTCTACTGTTTCAGGGAATCAGTTTCGCTGTTAACAGAACCCGAGCAGTGACAGGATATGACTGGTTTGGGACATAAGTCAGCTGCAGCGGGAGCTACCTTGTGGTTTCAGGATATTAGCTTGGCCCGTGTTTTTGCATTCTATTGTTTGTGTGAAGTTCAATGAGATTTGACTCAGAGGACAATTTGCTGGAAAACAACTTCGGAACGTTTATCAAAACAGTCACAAGCAATCGGAACCCCGTTCGAATCTGCAGACACTGCTGAAGAGATGGTTGGATCAGAACGCTGATGATTTAGGCTGTGAGATGTACGAAAATGGTGTGTTCGAAGAGTGGTCAGTGCTGAGTTGTTGTCAGGGTAATGTCAAACCAAATCCAGGAGCGCACCGCGGTTATGATGATGTCCGCCTTTGCTCTTTGTTCTGAGCTTTCTGCTTTCTCGGTCGCAGATTGGCTGGCAACTCGCAGCTTGCCTCGGTTTCAAGAGCATTATTTTCTTGCATTTCCGACACAATCGATCACCTAAAAGTTTCCCGTACAAGGACTTCCATCTGATTACACCGCGTTCCCTTCCTGCAGACATTCCAGCTTGACAATGCGCACCCTTTGTTTGAAGAGTCGGTTTTTATACTTCTGCTTGTACGGGAAGGTCTGGGAATGGTATCAAAAATGATAACCTATAGGGGTTCCGTCACCCTGGAACACCTCTCATGTAATGCCTTCTGAAAGTGTGTGTCTCTTTCCGTGTGTGTGTGTGTGTGTGCGCCAGTGTCTGTGTCATGACAATAAGTCCATAAGTCCATTGATGTAAAAACAGGAGAGTGAAAAGAAAAAAAAACGAAAATGCAGACGAGAGACGAATTTGTTCCTTAATTTGGATGTGATGTTAGAGCGTAAATATCGCAGGTACTGTCACTGATCGAACTCGACTTTCGACACGTGGTCGGACTGGAGGGAAGTTGTTGGAGAGACCAACATAAACTGTCTCGTTTAACTGCTGGAATGAAAGATAACATTGAAACCCATGAAGTGCACAGGTGGATGATGCTCAAACGGCCATGCTTCTCAGAAGAACATAACTGAAGGAATTAAATTTCAGACTTGATCCGGAGTGATTCCTGATTCAATCCCGAATCGTTCGACTGCCTCTGTGCATTGAGTTATGAAGATTACCTTCCTTGGACAACATGGAGTTCATCGGCCCACCAATAACTATAACATCTTGTTTCGCAGCTCTGAGGGAGCATCGACATTCCCTGAGGAACACCAGGGTGTTGAAACAGGAAGAGGCTGTTCAGCCTCCGACTTCCCCCAGTTAACACAACCTACCCCCCTCACCCATTCCGCCGTTACCCTTGATAACTTGAAATTACCTATCAGGTTGACGGTAGATCGTTTTGTTATGTGGCTGGCAGTTGTAGCTTTCAAATACCACAGTAAAATAAGGGCCAACAGCCCCTTATTCCATTCACAGAAACACATACACACCACCATCCCCCAGGTACCGGAACCCGACACAATTCCTATGTATTCGTGTCCTCCCAACTTACCAATTAACTACTGTGCTCTCTGTTTTATCCATGAAGCAGGAAAGATTCACTTTCACAATTACAGCGACACAACCGAAACCCTCAATTACAGTTGTTGTGTACGTTATCTCAGTGCCGGAGCGTCCCCGATAACTCTAAACCTGGATCGAGGATTACCTACTCCTTCACACACTGCAGGTGAACATGTGGAGCACGTAGCCCGCTGTTTACCACAATGTCTCGAGTATGTAATTACTGCAGTGCGTGGAAATAACCCCTCAAAACTAGCAACCGCCACTGTGGCCCGTCAGAGGAAAGGAGAAAGGTAAACGACAACAAGAGGAAGTGCGCGCAATCGCGCTGGTGTATGTGCGTCTGTTCATGTCCATATGTGTGTGTGGAATGCACGTGTGTGTGGTTGTTTGTCTTTAGATATATGGCTGCGTGTGCATGAATGCGTGTTTGTGTATGTTCGTGTGTTCGTATGAAAGCGAGTTCAGTTGTCTTCTGATGAGCATGACCTCATACGTCTATGTGACTGTGTCTGTGTGTAAGGATGTCTTTCAGTGGTTAACATTTGCAAATGAGTGTATATATGTACCTATATGCGTGGGTATTATATTGTACATCCGTGGTATAACTTGCTTACAGCGTCTATTTCGCACGCACAAGTACGTCCAATTACAGTGCTTTGTGCAATCAGGTGCGGGGAAGTGGGTCAGCTTCTGATCCTCTGGACTGGGTGAAAGGTACATCCTGATCCCGCTGATTCTCGAAAGCGTGGAATTCTCCAGATGTTGAGGTTTACCCCACATCACAAAAGCGTGTGTGTTGGTATTTTATGACCACTGTACGTGTTCCCAAGTGTGTGGATGAGCGGTAGAAATTTCGGGGAGTTGGTGGGAAATGCAGAAAATGAAGAGATTTTGGTTTGGATAAGTGTAAACAAGTGATAGCCGGGACACAGTCGAGGGTCGGGAGGACTGTTTTCGGCTCTGTCTCCCTGTGACTCCGCATTAAACCTAGCAAAATCCACATCATGTCGGCTCAGGTTGGGACAGTTCAGCTACGTGGTGCCTGGTCCAAATATTCCAACAGTCCGTGTCATTATCCGGCCCCGGCTGGTCCATTTCTTGTCCATGGTAACTGTAGAAGTACCGGTGAGTTATTCGTACACCCAGTGCTCTGCTGGGTTCCACCGTGCAACGGAAGTGGGCTGAGATTTGATTCCGTTCCCATACTGAGGACCCTGTATTCCTACCGCCTGACTAATGGGCTGCACTCGGAAATGAAAGTTACTGCAATGATTACAGCTTCACATCGCGTCGCCTTTTCCCCTGGGATCAGTGTGTCTGAGGAACAGATGAACCGATGAGGAGTATGAATGGTAGAATCTATGGGACTTAGGGGATTGGAAAGAGGACCCGGTGACAGTGATTTCTGGCAGTGGCGAATTACCCATTCAGAGAGGTACTGAGGTAAGACCCTAGTTTGCTGCAGAAGTGTTGGAGACATATATTTTTTTTATCTGGCTGCACTTTTTCACAGTAGGAAAATAGGCAACTATTGCCGAGGCTTTCTTTTCTGTTTCAAGCCCATTTTGCTGCAGCTCTCGGAGAGTGTGAGTGGAAAGTGCACGTTCGACTGCGCACCTCACCATGCAGAGCAAGTTTATTCAACGTCTGACGGGTGTTGCAGCCTCAACGTATTGATCTGATGAGATACTGCATTGTTGGTTCATTGTGCACTTCAACCTGCGGAGTTTGATGAGTCTGTACAGCAAATGCTTTTCTGTTTGTTTGAAATATGAACGTAATCAGTCGAGTGTGTAAGAGATCCGCCAATCTATAGAGTCAAGGTTGATGAGCCATTTTAGAACAAATTTTCTGCACGAACATCTCATCTGTGATCCCCAACTATTCCAATTTATTTCGATGAATCTCAAGAAAATGTAGAACAGCCGCTCCTCCTCAGCCTCTTCGGTGGGTTTGTCTCCCGCTGGTTGAGGGAAGTTCAACCACTTCTATCCTGAGTGGTTGACCCCTTAATATCAGTTTGCGGCGCCTTAATCTCGACAGCCCAGCCACGAGATCTAACTTCCCCGCATAGGCATTCTGTACGTTAATCCGCGCTGCCTATGTCCTGAATGCCTCCCTCTTCGGCAATGCATTCCAGGTACTCATCGCTCTCTGGGTGAACAGCACCTCCCCCCCTTTTAATTTGTTACCGCTTCCCCATAAAGTCGTTCATACAATATGGAAAAACATTTCTGCACAGAGCGCCTGGGCTAGCCATTAAATCCTTCTCCATATTCATCTCATTTCAACCAACTTGTGCACGTCCTTTCCATTCACGTCGCTATCTGATAAAACCTGCCCCAAACCACCAGCCACCACTTCTTCCCTTCCATTCCAGAGCAGCGCACATTCTGAAGCATCATCCCACACAAAAGAAATACCTGGTAAACAAGGTCAAATGGATAATGTGGTGTTCAGATTATGACTAATGTCTGGAATATTGGTTACTTGGGCTTCGGACTCCTCCAGCAGTGAGCCCAAGCATTAAAACAACCTGTTGCAGTATCAAAATCATTGGACACTGTGTCTGATAATAGGCTGTCCACGAGAGGGGGATGATCACACACTCTTCAGCTAGCTTTCGTTGTTGGGGGTTTGGAAGAGACAAGCAATATTTATGAGCAGGTCGGGTTAATAAACATTCAAGATGTTCTTAAACAACTGCTTTCACATTTGTTTCTCACGGGCGCATTGACCTCCCTACGAATTTAATATCTATGTTCAGGATTTTTTGCAACCCCGTGCAACCAGTCCTCCCTTGGTTTGGCTCGGTGAAGTGGTAGAATTGTTGACAATCATCTGATGAATCACATGGAGCGCATCCATTCTTTTATTTTACATTCGGTAAGAGGATGTCCGCATCTAGGGGAACAGCATCCACCCTCCTGCCCCATCAGAATCTGCTCTGTTTCAAACCAGTAACTCACAACCGCGGCACATCTCTTCACAACAAGCGTCTTCGATAGCGACAGAAAACAAAGGCCGATAGCCGCTGAAGGGCCGTGACAAAGGTCGTTCCCTCCTTCAAAAACACTGCTCAGAAAACTTGCCACTGGGAACATCGCTGGTCACAGCTCTGTCTAGAGGATTTATTGCAGGAAGGACGACGTTCACTGATGTATTCTAAATTATAGCAACTGGCGATATTTGTGCTTGTCGACACGCCCAAGGCACTTCTCCATAAATTACAGTGATAGATAATACTGAGATGTTTATCGGAAGAATCAACATTTCTCATCTATTAGACACGCGGCTGGAATCCAGTGTCCGCAGACTAAAAGGAATTCGCGACAAAAAAACGCGACGTTCGAAATTAAACGAGGCAGCGTGGTTGCTTACGGCGAAGTTACCGGCAGCAAAGGGGAATCTGACCTTTGTACTAATTCGCGCTTTATTTTACGGCAACGAAATCGTTCGCAATTGCGCTACCTTCCTTTAACACTCATTAAACGTTTCTATTCGCGCTGCTCCAATTTTCCCCCAAATGTTCTTGGCGTAAAACAAGAACTGAACATTGAATTGTCACGTCAGCCTAACCACAAAGCAAGGTTTTCAATATCTTGATGTGTCGGATTCTGATGAAATTCTGTGACCTCGTTCGTCTCTCAGCATCTCTCTGAGGCGAAATCTTCGACCTTGTTCAATGAGGCAAAATAGAAAAATGCACAAAAAGTTTCCAGATGTTGTCCAGAGATACACCTGAAGTTTGGGTTCAGGTGAAATGGGAGATGAGGTGCTGCGAGAGCTTATGCCCGGAATTACCGCGTTGTTTTCTTTCCTTATCACATTCGAATAACATTCTCAACGGAAATGTTATTCCATTCTTCAGCTCCTGTCTGAGTGTGCAGCAGCTCAGCAACAGCAGCATGTAGCTGGTTTGGTCAGCGATAAACATCGGGTCACTGTAACCGGTTGAATCTTAGCGCTTTATAATGTGCATTAGAATATAAAAAAGCACCAGCTATAACATCCAAAGCAGTGTGAAGTTGGCGGAGATGGCAAAGAGTAAGATGATGGACTTCCTTCTGTTTTCCATCTCGGCATCATTGGGATTCGTATCATTCTTGCTGCCCCTCCGCCTCTTGCGGACTCTACTGGCCGCTAAAATGTGTCCCACGGTGAGAGCATTGAGCAGTCATATCAGGAACATTGGGAGTATGGTCTTAAGGATGTAATGAATCCATCTGAAAACGATACGTGCAGATTCAATATAAAAGTCTACTTTCATTTTACAGCACCACGGTACGCTGTTTACTGAACATACGATTGATTTGTGAAGAATCAGGGGATGCTTTTGCAACAGAACAGCGGACACAATGTTCCTTTCACCTAGAACCCTGACTGCAGTTTTCTCGGTGCAATATTTCGTTCTCAGCTTCTGACAACAAATCATCAAATATCGATCAAATGTAAAAAAGAGAGTCAACCACACGGAGATGTCTCTGGCTTAGTGATTAAGCACCTTTTGGAAAGAGCACACTTGAGTCAAGAGTGAGAAACTTGTTGGAAAATATAAATCATTGATGCGATACAGTATCACCTCCGTGAAAACGACCAACAGGTCTGCCGCTGCCATGGCCACGAGGTAGCGAAAGACACATTTGGAAAGACCGCACTCTCCCCGGGACAGGATCACAATCGACACCACGTTAGCTAGGGTGTGGGAACAATCAGAGAAAAATATTCGTCAGTTAGAGTACATCAGCTGAGAAACTTAGAGTCTGATTTAAGCTACAACCCCGTTGTACGATTGGGGATGAGGATGGACACTTTACATGAGGTGAAACTGATTACTGGAAAACACTAAACACACAACCTTTGTTCAAAATATCACACTGAAGCACGAAGAAACACGTAAAGAATGAATTAATGACTCAGCTCAAGATAGCTTTCTTGGTGAGTCAACCGCAAAAATCTGTGAAGTCGGGAGAGATGTAGATAAGTAGTTTGGTAAATATTTATTATTATTTGAAATGGATTTTAAAAGGTCTACAGGGATCGTTGGAAGAGTGAACACTGTTGTGAATCTGTAAGTAGCCGTGGAACGTCAATACAACGCGTGGGATGCAAATGATTTGGGTTTAAATCATTTTGCTCCCATCTGGAATGCATGATGCAGAAAAACTGTCAACACTCGCTGTCAGTAGTCAAAAATACCAACGCAATGACTGAGCTTTACAAAGGCAGGTAAAACAGAAAGAGCTAACGATGTAACCATAACTAACGGAACAGTGTAAGAATACAGACATGGTCCTTGCGAATGACCGGGGGCATTCTGAGTAGATAAGGTTAGCATCATTTGACTTGGACATGCGCAGTACACTGAGTGAATTCATCATAGACGACGGAGATTATAGGATGAAACAAAAGACAGCAGAAGTGGGAGTGAGAGAACTGTCTCCACAAAGAGAGTGGTGGCTGCAGATTCAGTCCGTGGTTATGGCGGAAAGTCGGAAGAAGATGCAAATCGTTTGGAAAAAAACAACAACTATTGAGGAAGAGAAGATATCGTCGTTAGGGGCGGGGAATCAATCTGTGTTTTCTGCGTGCATGAAGAGGCTTCATCATTCCAAGTGTTGGGGTGTCATGTTTCAGCTGCACAAGGCGTTAGTGAAACCGCACTTGGCGTGATTTTGCAGTTCTATTCGTCGTTTTTGGGAGGGTGCAGAAAAAGTTCACACAGACGTACCTGGGACATGAGGGCTTACATGATAAGGAGAGGCTGAATAGGGCTGGAACTGTTTCCCCTTGAGGAAGGAGGCGGAGGGTTGACCTGAAAGAGGTGTGTAAAATCACGAGTGGCATCGAAAAACTGGATGGTCACAGTCCGTTTCCCAGTGCAGCGCAGTATAAATCTGGAGGGCACAGGTATAATGTGAGAGGGGAAAGATTTATACGGAAGCTGAGCAGCAAGCTTTTCATACAGAGGTCAGGGAGTATGTGGAACGAGTTGCCAGCGGAAGTAATATAGTGGGGTATGATTACAACGTTTAAACACGTGGACAAGTACATGTATAGAAAAGGTTCGGAGTGATGTAGTCAAAACATGGACAAATTGGATTAGCTTCGGGCTGCACTTTTGTGGCCAAAGACGGATTGGGCCGAAGGGCCTGTTTCCGTGCTCTGTGACTCCGTAACTCGAAAACTAATTCATATGGGACTGATTCTAACCCGACGGGTAAACTTGCATGAGGCGGGAGGTGCAATATCAGGCTGACAAACTGTGACCGAAACGTCAGGTCCGTTTCGCAAGGAGAGGGAGCCTCACTTCAATGGCGCCGTCTATGTCATGATTTCCTCCCGGCAGCGATGTCGCTGCAGGAAGGGGTGTCGGAAAAGGCATCTGCATCCGCAAATCGGATGCATAGATCCATAAATCTGAAAGGTGCAGAGAAGAGTTTATTCACCTATCGGTGCAACAGACCAGGATGGTCTGTTGTGTTCCTGCACGGCGTGTAAACACACCCTTGGCAGGGTTTGGGATGACGTTGTCTGGACACAATGAAGTGAACATAACCGGACTTACTGACGACAGGGAGTTCCAGTCCAACCACCACAATCTGGAAATACATTAACTCAAACACATTATCTGAATAGATACAAAGAGATATAGAAGTATATTTTCAGGTTCCTGAAAGGAAAGGTTATGGAGCTTGGTCGTGACGGAATAAATGGTTTCTGCTAATTCCAACCTTTGAAAGTATTTAAAGGGAAGGGAAATCTAAAATGGGATTGTTACCGAGATAAGAGCAGAAAAAATGTTTCACCAATGGCTCATAACTTTCATGTATGGGTGTAATTACTTACCTGGAACTCCAAACACGTCGATAATTGGGTAGTAAATCATTATTGTCTATATAATTGGATGCAGCACGGAAAATGGATGAGTGCCGATTTGAAATTTTATCATTGCAGAGAAGTGGAAGAGATGCTCGGAGCTTGGTTCTGGAATCCAAGTGACAGCGCGCAGCAGAAAAAAAAAACCATTTGTTTATTCGAGAGACAACTCCCCTGGGATCAGTTAGAAACGAGTAGTTTGTGTTAGTTCCAAGCAATTGAGCAGCGGGTCAACACCGTTCAGAGCCATGTTTCGTCTGCACGATTCTTATGCACTAACCAAGAATGATGTTTTGAAGAGAATTCACCAAAGATTGAAGCCATATTATGACTACATTTCCATCCAATTCATTGAATGCGTGTCCCCGGATGCATCGCTGCAAAACTTTAAACGTGTGCAGCCTCGGTTAACTGATTGTGTGAAAGGGTTCGCTTCTTCTGATGTGACAATGGAATTCGGAGAGCTTTCCTCAGCTTTCAACGTTTCTCTTGGCTCACTGAGATATAAACACGTTCACTTCAATCAAGGATCTTAGGCGCGGTTCAGATTAAGGAATTTATCAAGGATTCAGGTTTCGAAACCAATAAACGCTGATAATAAAACCAGGTGGTATTTTGAGTTCAGTGTTCCGAATGATTAGATAATGGTAGTTAATTGTTTAGTAGTTCTACGCAATTGTGTTTGTTTCTCCCCACTTGTTTGTGCTGAATACCAGCGTTAAACTAATGCTCCAAGACGAGGTATAACTTGATGAGAGAAATATATGGATGCACTGACCCTCTGCAGGGGCGGTGACCGAGAGATTGACACGCGGACTGATCGCAATTTTCCATTGAACAGACAATGAGCAACCTCGAAATGTAGACAGCGTATGACAAGAACGAGGCTGCTGGAGTCTGTTTTGCTCTTCACTTTGGCCCCGGCCTAATCCTGGAACCCAACAACATCATACTGCTCCCTCGCCAAACACATCGATGCATTTGGGGCCCAGCAATGCATCGACTGCCTTCTGAAATATATTCAGCAACTTGGCCTCCGCAGCTTTCAGTGGTTCTGAAAGTATAAAACCTCCTGGAAGTATAAAAAATTAGGGGAGGCAGAGAGCGGGTCGGAAGTAAGATTTCCCGCCAGGGTGGAGATTTAAGCTGAGAGAAGGAAGGCTTAAAGATTTATGAGGCAGTCTGTTTAACAAAGAGAGTGGTATGTGCCAGGCACCTGCTGCTAGGTGAGGGGAGTGAATCAGATACGACAGCAACGTTAAAGATGTCTCTTTGGAAGGTTCATGAGCAAAGAGGGAATGGGGTGCTGATGACCATGTGTCGGCAGATAGAATCATTTGTAATTGCCATCAGATTCTGAAACGACACGTTGAGACGAAGAGCCTGTTCCTGTGCTGTGCTCTGTTCTGTAATCGGTCTGCCCCACATTCTGGAACTGTACTTCGTAATTCCAGAATCATCAGTCAGGGGAAACATATTGCCTGCATTTATCTTGAGCATTTCTGTACGATTCACGTAGAAAACGCTTTATCTGACACAGAAAATTGTGGGCTCAGTTCGAGCAGGGTATCTCTCTTGAGTTGTCTGTTCCGCCGGACTGGGAATCAGTCTGCTGAATTAACGTTGAACGTCCTCAATGGCGATTGTATTCATGCAAGTGTTACATGCTTTCTGTTTAGTTTCCCTACCAAATGGACAACTCGGCATCAATCCCTGTGATATTACTTCTCTATTCTGTCAGCACACTCACGGAACTTGTCTCTGTCATGCACTACATCCATGCATCCTCTTCACAGCTCAGCAATTTATTCACGGTTGTGTCCAAGGCGGACTGAGTAACAACACATTCTGGACACGGGTCCAAATTATTGAACAAATCAATGATTGTAATTACGTGGTGCCCAACCACTTACCCACGCAGTACCTCGCTGGGCAATGTACCTGTACTCTGGCAAGACTCAACCGTTCCACGTACTGTTTCACTCCGTCAGACAATCTGCTCTCCCCGTCATCATATTAGGCCTATCCCTTATCCTATATTGTTTAATTTGGCATATTCAAAGATACCACATTCGCCTCTGAGAAAATACTTCTGTTCAACACCATGAAAATCCAATTGTACAACAATTGTATCTCGAATGCAAGGGTCGAGTATCCTCGTGAAACACGGTGTCGTAACATCAGAGAGTGGAAGTGAGCCACAGCAGTTTTCTTAGTTCAATCTGTGAACGTTCCTAAAATGTTTATTTTTTTCTATAGTGTCACAATTAATTCACTTGTCTTTTATTTTATATCTGTGACCCTTGGTTCGAGATTCCTCCACGAAAGCGATCAGCTTTCCAGGACTCCGTCGACGCGACCGCTCATCATTTTATGTGCTTCATCACTTCTTCCTTTTCTTTTTCCTAGATAACAGTCCCAGTCTCGCTAATCTCTCCTTCCAAAGCAGCCTCTAATCCCAGGATCCATTCTCATGTTATTGCTGGACTCTCGCAGATGCCACCGCATCCTTCCTGTAATGTGGGGACTGGAACTGACTGGAGTGATGCAGTGAAGGCCAAAGCCCTGCTTGACAATCACACCTTCTCTGTTTCGAAATTCCCTGCTCGAACTGAGTACAGAATTTTGCCTGTCGCATGTAGGCTTTTCTCGCATAGACCTACCACGTTCCATGACTTGCGTATACAAACCCACAGCGGCCTCTGCTCCTGCAGGCTTTATTCTATCTTGTCGCTCTTTACTCTTTCTGCTAAAATGTATCACCCCGCATTTCTCAACGTTCCAGTTCATCTTCCATTCTACTGCCAAATGCCGAAGACCCTTCACATCTGTTCTAATGCATCGTAATCCTCTTGGTTGTTTAAAACATATCCGGCCTTGAGTCAACAGCAAATTAAGAACTTGTGAGAACGTTTCTTTCTTGCTTGCTTTGGTGTTTCTTTTCGTGCCAGGCCGGAGTAGTTAGAATGGCTCCAGGGTCAGTGCTATGTTCAGCTTGTGAGATGTGGGATTTCTGGGAGACATCCAGTCTCCCTGATAACTACATATGCACGATGTACGTCCAGTTGCAGCTCCTTACAGACCGTCAGAGAAAGGAGATGCAGCTGGATGGCCTTCGACTTCTGCGGGATAACGAAGAGTTCCTAGATAATATCTACAGGGAAGCAGTCTCTCCTAAGCAGCAGGAGGCAAGTAGCTGTGTTGACCGTCAGGAGAAGGACGAAAAACAGGCAGATAGTGCAGAGTTCCCTTGTGGCCGATTCCCGAAAATACAGGTGTACCGCTCTGGATAATGTTTGGGGTGGGGGGTACTCGGAGAAAGACGCAGTGACCAGGTCTCTGGCATTGAACCTGGTTGTGTGGAGCAGAAGTGGGCAGGAGCGGAGAGTGATAGCGACAGGGGATTCCAGAGTAAGGGGGCAGACAGGATATTCTGTGGACGTGAAAGAGAATCCAGGATCGTATGTTATCTCCTGGGTGCCAGGGTCAGAGACGTTCCGGATCGGGTCCACAGCATTCTTACGCGGGAGGGTGAACAGCGTTGTGGTACATGTTGGTACCAATGACATAGGTAGGAAAAGAGATGAGGTACTGAAGAGATAATACAGGGAGTTAGGTAGGAATTTGAATAGCAGGACCTCAAGGGTCTCTGGATTGCTGCCTGTGTCATGCAACAGTGAGGGCAGGAATAAGTTGATTTGGCAGATGAATGCGTGGCTGGGGAGCTGGTGCAGTGGGAAGGGTTTCACATTTGTTGATCAATCGGATCTCTCTGGTGAAGGTACGATCTCTACAAAAGGGACGGGTTACACCTGAACTGGAAAGGAATCAATATTATTGCGGGAATGTTTGCTAGAATTGTTGGGGAAGGGTATAAACTAGTTTTGCGGGGGGCGGAGATGTGAACCACAGTGATAGGTTAGACGTTGGTGTATTTAGTGTACAAGTAGATGCAGAGTGCAGACAGACTATGAGGAAGGATTGGCAGTTGGAATGGCAAAATCACAGTCAGTTGGATGGGCTGAAGGGTGTCTGCTTCAATGCGAGAAATATCAGGAGCAAGGGTGATGAACTGCAACCATGGGTAATTACACGGAACTATAACGTGGTGGCCATTGCAGAGACTTGGCTGTCACCGGGGCTGGAATGTCTGCTGGATATTCCGGGGTTTAGATGTTTCAAACGGAACAGGGACGGAGGTAAAAGAGGTAGGGACTGGCTTTGATGATCAGTAACAGTGTCACAGCTGCAGAAAGGGAGGACGTTCAGGACGGATCGTCTACTGTATCAGTGTGGGTGTAAGTCTGAAACAGAAAGGAAGTGATCAACTTATTGGGAGTATTCGACAGACGTCCCCCCGCCCCACCAAATAGTAGCAGAGACATTAAGGAGCAGATCGGGAGGCAGATTTTGGAGATGCGCATCAAGAAAAGGATTGTCGTCATGGGTGATTTCAATTTCCCTGATATTGATTGGCAGTAAACGAGATAGATGGGGCGGAGTTTTTTAGGTGCGTCCAGGAAGGATTCCTGAAACATTATGTGGATAGGCGGACTGGACCAGAGGCCATTCTGAACCTGGTAAAAGGCAATAATCCTGATCAGGTTTCAGATCTCCCGGTGGGAGAACATTTTGGAGATAGCGACCATAACTCCTTGACCTTCACCATAGTCTTGTAGAGGGATAGGAGCAGACGATATGCCAAAGTATTTCACTGGGGGAGTGGGAATTATGATGCTATTTGGCACGAACTTGGGAGCGTAAATTGGGAATAGATGTTACAGGGAAATGCACAATGGAAATGTGAAGGTTGTTTAGGGAGTACTTGCATGGGGTTGGGATAGGTTTGTCTCATTGAGGCAGGGTAAGAATGGTTGATTGAATAGTATTTCACAAGAGACGTAGAATATATTGTCAAGAAGAAGAAAGAAACTTACCTCAGCTTTAGAAATCATGGATCAGACAGGGCTCTGGAGAGTTGCAAGGTAGCCAGGAGGGAGCGTCAGAATGGACTTAGGAGAGCTGGAAGGGTGCATGATAAGGCCTTGGCGAGTAGGATTAAGGAAAACCCCAAGGCGTTCTGCACATGTGTGAAGAATAGGGGGATGACTGGTGTGAGTGTAGGACCGATTACTCATAGAAATGAAACAGGGTCCTGAAGTCAGAAGCGGTGGGGGTTGTCTTTAATGAACACTTTGCTTCAGTATTCACTTGTGAGAGAGACTTTGACATTTGTGAGGAAGGCGTACGACAGGCTGATATGCGAGCGCATGTCGACGTGACCAAAGAATATGTGCTGGAACTTTTGAAAAGCATTAGGATATATAAGTCACCGGGGTCGGACAGAATAATCCAACGTCATTACGGGAAGCGAGGGAAGAGATTGCTGCGCCTTGGGCGATGACCTTTGCGTCCTCACTGGAGATTAATGTAATGTCAGATGATTGGAGGGTAGAAAATGTTGTTTCTTTGTTTAAGAAGGGGAGGAGGGGTAACCCTGGGAATCACAAGCTAGTGAGTCTTATTTCCATGGTGGGCAAATTTCTGGAGAAGATTCTGAGGGACAAGATTTATGGGCACTTGAAGAAGCATATGATGATCAGGGAAAGTCAACATGGCTTTGTGAGGGGCAGGTCGAGCCTCACGAGCCTGATTGAATTCTTTGAGTATGTGACAAATTGCCACATATTGGTCCGAACTATTCTGCTGTTCCTTCACTGACTAGCACGTGACACAGGCGGCAATCCTGACATCACTAAATTTGAGGGTCCACATTTCCATCTATCTCCGAGCACACCGAATTGGGCTTCTGGGAACTCATCTCTCTTGTTTCCCACATCGTTGGTACCTGCATGCACCACGACAACTGACTGTTCATCCTCCCCTTCCAAAATGCCCTGCAACCGCTCCGAGACATCCCTGACCCTTGCACACGGCAGGCAGCACACCAACCGGGTATCCCGTTTGCAGCCGCAGAAGCTGCTGTCTATTACCTAAACTATGGAATACCCTGACACGATAGTTCTGCCACGCTTTTTCCTGCCCTCCTGTGCGGCAGAGTGACTTGATCTTGCCTTCTGCTGCCACCTCCTGATGAGCCATCTCCCCCAGCAGTATCCAAAGCGGTATATCTGTTATGGAGGGAGTTGGACGCAAGGAACTCCTGCTCTACCTTCCTGCCATTGTTTTGCCTGTTGGTCAGCCAATCATTGTCTTCCCTAAATGTGCGGGGGTGACCAACTTATCAAACGTGTTCACAATATTTACAGTTTTGCGGATGCTCCAAAGTGAATCCATGCGTTTGAGCAATAAAGAGAACGGGTTTCCTCTGGTGATGGAGCCGGCGACAAGATCATGTGAACAAGATGCCTGAACCAACTGTGAGGCCCGCGTGCTCTTTACTCCATGTGTTGGCTGAACCCTTCCCGAGTTATGCTGGGGGATATTTCCAACACCGAGTTAATTCTTGCTCATTGTAATCACCGGGCAACCAATTGCAGCCGATCACCACGTTATCTGCGTAACTACCACTGCAAAGTGGCGTGCTTTCCATCGAAAAAACGGATATTATCAAGGACACTATAGACCCTGGTAAAAACATCCAACCTGAAAAGAAAAAGAAGTAAAGAACTCTGACCACCCAACCAGGCAGATCCCATCATCATAGCCCCAAGATGTCGAGGATGTAGAAGCAGTATCTGCATAAAGTCTCCGTGCCCTGCGCCAAAAAGAGACATATTCTAATTGCGGCAGAAACTGAAAAAAATGCTGCTTGATTGGCTCATTTTCTCCAGCAGCATGATTTTTTGTTCCAGATTGCAGCAGATTCCAGGCTCTTGAGTCTCCCTGGTAGAACTGTTGTGTGGGAGATACACGGTGGACAATGAATTTATTCACTGAGAGAAGAATAAAATAAGATCTCCTGGAAATGCACAAAGTTCCGAAAGGTCTCGGCAGGTTATATGTCGGCAGGACTTATCGCGTGACTGAGGATACTTCATCAGGGACCGCGGTTTGAGAATCAGGGGCAGGCCGTTCATGACAGAGATGTGGAGACATTTCTTCTCTCGGTGGCCGATGGACCTGTGGAATTCTCTACCACAGGAGGCTGTGGCGACCACGTTGCTGAACATATTTAAGAAATGGGTAGGCAGATTATTGTCTGCAAAAGCATCAATGAGTATGAGGAGGGAGCTGGGACATCGTGTAGAGATTGAGAATTAACCGCGTCTATAATGAATGGTGGAGCAGGCTGCAATTTCCAGGTCATCCTAGTGTAATTTGCATATGTCTGTCTTCCTCACTGTCTGCTCAATGGGGGATTATGTTCAGTCAACGTGTACATTTATCTTTGTGTCTACGCCCCTGCAGAGGGTCAGTGGGAGTCTGCATATTTATCTCATACAGTTTTTACTTTCCTGTGAACTTTTGTTTAACGTTAGTTTTCTGTTCCAATGAAATTAGTACCACGCAGGGCAAGTCTTACACAGTCCAGAGAACCCATTAAACGTTTAACCACCCCAATTAAATGGTAAGGGAAACTGAATTCATAAAGCTGACCCAGTTTCATTGTCACCGTTTATTGTTGTCGGCCCCTCAATCCTTCATAAATTCCTTAACCTGTTGAGATCCTAATGTCCTACATGGAAGCGATTGTGATTGTACCTTTGCGAGCTGACCGAGGGAGGTGGAAAACCCGCTGAACCGAATCGGCACACCGGCAGAAGCGGACTGTTCACAGAATAATGGAACCGCGCCTGCATCTGTTTAACGTGTTACAGTGATGTCGGCAGAGGACTGAAGACCTGCATTTTCGACTGAAATGGATGGAGATGGGTTCCATATATGATTTCATTATTCAAGCTTTTTTTTCACTTTAAAACATTATTCACCGTTAGTGAATGTATATCGTTGAGCAGAAACTTGATTGTGAAAGATGTTGACGCGCTGCTCAGAAGAGTGGAAGCAATGTTTAAGCTTCGTGATTTTTGCCGGTCCCACGGGAACGGTCTCTGCAATAAATATGAAGGCTGCCTCTGTAACGCGCTGGCAGTTGCATTTCAGCACCGAGCACCGAGTTTCTCCATCACTTCTCCGCCAGTATGACAGAACTTCGTCTCTTCAAACCATTTCCCGCGCTGGAGCCCGTTTTCCAGGCAGAAGCGATTTTCTATCCAATCATAGCAGCCGTTGGAATTCCAGGTCAGTGATTAAATCCAATTCTGAATGTTTCGGATCGGACAGTCACTGTGTTCCTGCTCTTGCCTTGGCAACAGCTTCATTCATTTTATTTCCCCGCCCTCCATCCATTGAAAGGGGGAATTAGCAGTTGCTGTTTCTTCCTGAACCATCGTTTCCCTAACTGGATTGTTTTTTTTTACTTTTCAGCTCAAAAAGATTCAGATGATCTTGTTGCTTTAGCTTTTGTCTAACTTGCTGATTCAGACTGAAATTCCCCGCAGCTAATAAAGGTCACTTTGTTGTTTCCATGCAACAACTCATTCCCTCCGCCATCCCGGTTACTCTCCGTCAGAATCACCTTGCTTCATTATGTGAAATGCCTGCTTTTCCCCTATACCGAGTGCAGACACGGCCCCGGCCGTTCGCTACCTGCACACACACCTGAGATTCTGGACAGTCAGGAGTGTCATTGTTCACTGTTTTATCGTGACGTGCAGGAGATTAATGCTGGTCCTCCAAAACCCCGCCGCAGGAAAACCAGGTGGAAACACCAATTCCCAGCCTGATCACTTCAGATGAAGGATTAACATACTCTTTTCGTATTCTGCCTTCCAAGTGGTGGGAGCCAGCGGTCGACTGCAACATCCCTTCCTTCACCGAAACTGCTGCTACTTGGAGTCTATACCACCGAGCGTGCAACTGAAGGAAGACACAGCCTCCCTGTGAAACTGCCCTGATATTGTCAGTCTCAGAAATCAACTTCACTCTCTGGCGTGGTTCCCTCCATCCTTCTCTGTTCTCGGCATCGACGAATGCCGAGGTTTCGCGCTTTACTTCAGACAAAGTGGTTGATAAGATAATCAAGTTTGTGCAGAGTGATACCGGACCTCCCGGGCTCAAACATCTTGTTCGTCCTGTTAAACCGCTGCTCTGTGCAAATCCATTTGAAACTCCCATCGTTTTCGTCGACAAGTAAGAATTCTCCAGTCTCATTCGTCGACATTTACAATTGACTCCTCAGCTGCTATTCCGACACGAATGTCTGAAACCACTTGGATGTTTTGATTTTCCGCCACAGGCACGAACAGAATTGGACGGATCCTCTCTCTCTCTCTCTCTCTCTCTCTTTCTCTTTCTCTGTGAAGACTTTTCTCTCGCTCTCAGTCCAGTGCGCTCTGCTCAGTCCTTTCAATATTGGCAACAACTGCATCTGTTTCCAAGTTTTCATTCTCTTTCTCGTGACTTTACAGAACGTTAAACACTCCGAATGTTCGCCCTGAAGGTCTTTGATCAGTGAATTTTTATTGGATCAGAGGGCGGTTTCCCCAGTGCGATTCCATGTCGAGGGGAAAAGAAAACTGCAAAAGTGCAGGATTGGTGTGTAATGGCGTGTGCGGACTTTGACCAACGTGAATGTTTCTGAGCTGTGTGGTTCTATCTCAGTCTCTGCTACTGTGCATGTAATAAGCAATATCTCCTGCTGGAGCCATCCGCTGATCAGAACAATTTCTCTCTCCTCACCTGTCCAACCCCACCATGGCCACGTGACTCTGTCAACTTCTCCTCCGCCACTTTCTTCGAAGGTCAGACAGCCCATTTTATCCCTGACTAAAGTTCATCAGAAACCCCTCGTTCATGAAGACACCCGGTTACTATTTACCAGGAGGTTCTTCAGGTACTGCTGATGGCTACTGATATGTTGTCAACGCAAATGATGCAATTGTCCATTTGTGACTCATCATCGTCTTAGAAACACTGTAACCTCCTCTACACTACACCTCCATTTCTGAATCCAACAATCGCCCCTGCTTTGCTGCGTCCACTGTCGCGTATCCAGATACTGTAACCGATGTGTAACCTTAACGTGTAAACTCAGCTGCCTCGGCACCTGCAACCATTTTTAACGATCTCACATTTCGGCAGTGTTTAATCTCCTCAATTTACTTCCGTTCACATTTTATCCGCCATTTCTCTGCCCATACTTACACTATCTGCTGGTGTGTGAATGTTTGTTTCCTCGGGGTTGACCACAGCTGTAATTCTCTGCCATCCACGGAATGTTACATTCAACATTGCACACCCACCTCCGAAATAATAACATGTATGTAAAATATATTTTGGGAAGAGCTGCTTCCTGGGGACATTTCCCCCTCTACTTCAAGGAAAATTCTGCTTGTTTACGCGACACACCACGTCGACTCCTTGGTCCAATCTGGTATCAATGTCGTCACTGTATCATTCAATCCATTGCGCCCACTTTGGCGAAACAATAACGTATGTGCGCTTTAATCAAGCAGTTGGGTTTAAGTACCCCAGACTACGTCCAATGCACATTTTTCATCAGACTCCCTTGTCATAACACTGATTACCAGGTCAGTCAGACACGATTAGTGGATAGAATCATCAGCTTTGCCTTTTATCAACTCAAACTCACTGCTCTTATTAAAATTTACTTCATTATAAATTCCAAGCGTTCCTCCATCTGCGAGGTGAAACTTATTTACATAATGTTCCCGAAGGTCTCAACACTTCGTTATGAGCAGGTTTCCAATTTTCACATACGCCAGTCATTTTATATATCTCTTGAGAAGGGAGGATTGGAAGACTGGAATGTTGCGATCACGCACAGAGCCAAGGTTGGTGTCCTGGAGTCCACTGAGTGACGTCTGAGTATCTTCACTCTCACAACATCAGACATTGACGTTGGCCACTCGTGATTTAAACTAATTGAATGTTTACTTGAATGAGCTGCAACACTTCAGCACAATGAAACCCTGCCAGTTTAATTTCTGGAGGAGTTTAGCAGATGGGCGCAAAGCTCAGTTCCTCGGCAGATTATGATGAAGATCTGCAAAATCACCAGAAAGAGAAAAACAGAAGGATGTGAGGTCGCTCCGTGTTTACCTGTTTCTCCTCAATCCGATCTTCAAAACGAGCTTATAATTACACTGGATATTCCGCTCTTCACTGGCAGCTATTGTTCTTCGAACATAACTTTCGAGCTTCAGTTGACCCAGGACATTATAGAGATATACAATTCCAGCAGTATTATTGAGCTGCAGTTATCTGTAATTAAGCACCGGTGCGATTAACCCAGCAAGGAAGTTCCAAGAGGAAGCCTTTCATATTTTAATTTTGCGACGCTTCATTTTCCAATGTAGCATTTTGAAGTAAGTTCATTTGTTTAGTATTTGCTTCAGTCAGAAGCTCCACTGCGCGTAAAGCCATGGAGTCATGGACTTATAGGCCAAGGAAACTGGCTCTTGCGTCCAACTCGTCCATGCTGACCAATTTGCCGACCTGATCTCCACCCACTGGCCTGCATCTGTCCCGTATCTATCCAAGCCTTTCCTCTCCATTTAACTGTCTGAATATCATTTAAACATTGTGGTTGTACCCGACTCTCCCACTTCCACGGGTAATTCTCTCCAGATACCCACTACTCTCTGTGTGAAAACGTTGGCCCTCGGGTCTCCTTTGAACCTTTTCCCTCTCACCTTAGACCTTTGCACTCTAGTTTTAGACTCTCCTACCCTGGAGAAAGACTATGACCATTCACTTCATCCATGTCCCTCGTGACTTCTATACCACTAGAATGTCACCCCTGAGCCTCCGACGCTCAAGGGGAAAAAATCCTTTCCTGTCTCTGCTTACGTCAATGCTCAGTTCTGATCTGAGAGTGCAGGCGTGGATCGGGCACTGCGTCACTGGCTCCAGAAATGTATACTGACTGGTGAATCTTTGTTTCTGATTCTTCCCCTATCACAGCGAACGTGCTAGCGATTGTGATCCTGTCCCGGGGAAAGTGCGGCCTCTCCAGGTGTGTTTCTCGCTACCTCGTGGCCATGGCGGCGGCAGATCTGTTGGTCGTGGTCATTGACGTGATACTGTTCCGTATTAATGATGTACTATGTCATAACAAGATTCCTTTTACATTACCCAAGTGTGCTCAGTCCATAAGTCCCTGAATCATGCAGCCACAGATATTTCCGTGTGGTTGACACTGACTTTCACATTTGATCGATATGTGATGATTTGTTGTCACAAGTTGCGGACCAGATATTGCACCGAGAAAACTGCATCCAGCGTGATATCTACTGTCTGTCCACTGTTCCTTTTTAAAAACATCCCGTGGTACTATGCACTTGAACCCATATTTATTGAAAACAATGTACAGTGGGGCTGCTTTGGAAAATTAGATTTCTACACTGTACCCGCATGGATAGCATTCAGCTGGATTCACTGCTGTTTGACCCCTCTCTTCCCAATGTTCTGCATATCTCTGCTCAATGCTCTGACCGTGGGACATATTTTAGCGGCCAGTAGAGTCCGCAGGAATCTCCGAGGCAGCAAGAATGATGCTAATCGCAATGATGCCGGGATGGAAAACAGAAGGAAGTCCATCATCTTACTCTTTGCGATATCAGGCAATTTCATACTGCTTTGGATGACGTATTTTGTGTTTTTTCTCTATGTGAAAATTACGAAGCACAATTATGCAACCAGTTTCAGCGACCCGATGTTTATCGCGGATGAAACCAGCTACATGCTCCTGCTCCTGAGCTGCTGCACAAACACTTGCATTTATGCAGTGACTCAGTCTAAGTTCAGACAGGAGCTGAAGAATGGAATGGAATATCTGCGGGGAATATTAATTAAACGTGTTAAAGAAAGAAAACAATGTAGCAAATCAGGCCATTAGACTCAGCAGCTTTTCATCTCCATTTGCACCTGGGACAAGTCGTTTTCCCGTCCCTTTCAGACATATCAATGGGCAACATCCGGCAACTCCTGCCATATTTGAATTATTGAACCAGATCGACGGTTTAGCCTTCGTTAGCTGCTGAGAGTCCGGTTGGTCACGGAGCTAAATAACCAACAGACTTATAAGTGCATTTCAAAGCCGTGTTTTCGGAATCAGAATCAGAATCAGGTTTATTATCACTGACATATGTCGAGAAATGTATTGTTTTGCAGCAACAGTACAGTGAAGCACATAAAAATTACTCGCAGTTGCAAAACTAAATAAATAGTGCAAAACAGGAATAAAGAGTTAACATTCATGGGTTCATGGACCATTCCGAAATCTTATGGCGGAGGAAAAGAAGCTGTTCCTGAATCGTTGAGTGTGGGTCTTCATGCTTCTGTACCTCATCCCCAATGGTAATAAGGTGAAGAGGGCGTATCCCAGATTGAGAGGTTTTTAATGATGGATGCTTCCACTCAGGTTGACATGAAATTGCAATGTTGTGTTTTAGTTCATGGCAAGTGATTGGAGAAAAGTCTGCGTCAGTGAGAATGGAAATATTATTGTCTTTACAAAAAAAGGGGTTACAAATATGCACGGGTTCGCTTCAGCACAATAAAACATTGATTACAGTAAAGCTAACTGTTGACTTCATCTTTCTGTCAGCCACCAAAAATTTCGCCATCGGCCGCCACCCTGCGGTCATTTGTTTTGGACCATTGGTGAATTTGTTTTGTGGTCGCGAATTCACTCGTGTCAACGGACAGTGGTGCCAGCCATGTGTCAACAGCGAGATCTGCTGGTCTCATCGACGGATGTCTATGTCTTGACCACTATAACAGGAAGTTTAATTGAAAGTGTCTGGGACATGTTTATCAACGCTGGCGTTGCCAGTTGCGAGAACGCAGTACCATAGAACCATAGAACCATAGAAACAAACAGCACAAAACAGGCCCTTCGGCCCACCGTGTCGTGCCGTCCATCAGACCACCCTCACACTACCTAACCCCTTCCTCCCGCATATCTCACGTTCCTCCATATGCCTATCCAACAAGCTCTTGAACCTGTTCAATGTATCTGCCTCCACCACCACCCAGTTAGTGCATTCCATGCACCAACCACTCTTTGGGTGAAAAACCTCCCTCTGACATCTCCCCTGAATCTCCCACCCATAACCTTAAAGCCATGATCTCTCGTCTTGAGCATTGGTGCCCTGGGAAGGAGGCGCTGACTGTCGACTGTATCTATTCCATTCAATCTTTTATATACCTCTATCATGTCTCTTCTCATCCTCCTCCTTTCCAGTGAATAAAGTCCTAGCATCTTATGCCTCTCCTCATATTCAATACTGTTACGGACTCAGTGAAAGTCCCTTTAAGATAGAGAGTGTGTGTGTATGTGTGTGTGGGGCGTGCTTACGTCAATAGAAGATAAAGGACGTAATGACGTTGTTGAAGAAGTTAGAAGAAGAAGAAAGAGAGAGAGAGAAGGGAGAGAGACACCAGCCTGCTTGTTTTCTCTATCGATGGATGAGAAACAATAACTGTGTTTGCCACTGACATCCATGTATGGAAGTTGGAAGTAATCCGGTGGAGTTCACTTTGTTGCTGACCTGTAGAAGGAAACAGGTATTTGTATGTGGACGACCACGGTTCGGATGCTTTTCGGGGTGAGGAAGTCACTACCGAGTAAACACTGAAGTGTCGTTTGGGTTCCATCGTGGAACATTTGGATTTCGTATGTACTCTCTCTATGTTTTTCTACATCTACATCTTATCTTCAGACAACGGTGGTTGTTGAAGAAGCCCTTGCTCATGTTTCACCTTATGGATTGCGGAACTGAACTTTAAGAACCATTCCGGAACTGGGAGTTTTGGACTTTGTCACACACACACACGAAGAGTTTAGTTTTGGGGTTAACGTTCGAGGTTTAACATTCTTGAATTCTAACATACTAACATTTTTACTTTTATTTTACGTATTATCATAAGTAGTGATTAATAAAATAGTTTTTAACACTGAATCATGCTCAGTGTGTTTCTTTTGTTGCTGGTTTGTGACAAAATTGGGGGCTCGTCCGGGATAGTTCCCAAGGTTAACGAGTGTCGTCTGGGATTGTACCCCAGATTGACGAAATTTGTTCGAGATTCAATCCAAAGATTTTTGAGGGAGGTCTGATAAATTCTTTTTAATTGGCTTGTGTGTGTGGAAACCAGCAGCAATGGATATTAAGGCATTTTTGGAGTCATCAACCCAAAAGGGATTGGAGGTGGCGAAAAAGGATGATCTGATAAAGATTTCTACAAGGTTAAACCTTACAGAAGTAAAGCAGTCTATGAGAAAGGCAGATATTCAGAGACTGATAGCTGGCCATTATGTGGAAAAGAAGGTGTTTGAGAAGGAAGTGTTAAAACAGTTTCCTGGCAGTGAAATAGCAATTTCTGAGGCACAGGTGCAGCTGGCAAAGATAGAGGCTGAACGAGAACAAAATAAATTAGAAGCTGAACGAGAACAAAAGAGATTAGAGGCCGAACGAGAGCAAACCCAGTTAAAGATAGAGGCTGAACGAGAGCAAACCCAGTTAAAGATAGAGGCTGAACGAGAGGAAAAGAGATTAGAGGCTGAACAAAAGCTAACTCAGATGAAGATAGAGGCTGATCTAGCAATGAAGCAGATGGAATTGAAGAGGATGGAGCTGGATAGTGAGGAGAAGGAGAAACAGAGGCAGCATGAGTTACAAATGAAGCGTAGGAGTTGGGAATCTGATTCTGATGATGGTTTTTCAGCCAGCAGGGAGGTTCGATTAGTCCCTCCGTTTGAAGAAGATCAGGTTGATCAGTATTTCCAACATTTTGAAAAGGTTGCTGTGAGTTCAAACTGGCCAAGGAAAGGATGGGCTCTTATGGTACAGAGTGTGATTAAAGGTAAAGCTCAAAAAGCTTATTCTGCTTTGTCTGTTGAGGATGCAGCTGATTATACCAAGGTAAAACAAGCTATTTTGAAGGCCTATGAATTGGTCCCTGAGGCTTATAGACAAAAATTCAGAGACTTGAGGAAATCTGCAGATCAGACTTATATGGAATTTGCCAATGGAAAGAGAATATGTTTTGAACGATGGTGCCTGGCTAAAAATGTAGATGGGGATTACGATAAATTGACAGAATTGATACTAGTGGAAGACTTTAAAAGATGTGTTCCAGCCGAATTAACAACATATTTAAATGAAAAGGCAGTGGAAACTTTACAAGAAACTGCTAGGTTGGCAGATGATTATGCTTTAACCCATAAATCCAAATGGGGACAACCTAAAACCTTTCAAAAGAGTTACAAAGACAATCCAGGTAAACCAGAGATTAAATTGGGAGGTAATCAAAAAGGAAAAGATGAAAAGAAGCCAGGGCTGGAGAAACCTGTTGAGCGTACTTGTTATTACTGTAGGAAACCTGGCCACGTGATATCTAATTGTGCCCTTTTGAAGAAAAAGAAGGAAGCTGGGCCCAATGCTTGCTTTCAGGCAATTAAAAATCAAAAAGGTTCAGGAGATGCTGTTAAAGATCAGTCCTTGCAAGAGGGAAAAGCGGAAAAGTTGGAGGAGGTGAGAAAAGAATTCCGTTCGTATGTATCAGAGGATTTTGTTTCACTGAATGATGAGTCACCCCAGGTGCCAGTGAAAATTCTTAGAGATACTGGGGCTTGTCAATCTCTCTTGCTGGACAGTGTTTTAAATTTTGGTGAAGAAAGTGACACTGGTGAAGTAAATCTAGTACGAGGCGTTACAGGTGAGACCATGTCTGTCCCTTTTCACAGGGTGATTTTAAAGTCAAAGTTCGTAGAAGGACCAGTTGAGATAGGGATAAGAACTAGTTTGCCCGTGGAAGGAGTTTCTTTGTTATTGGGAAATGACCTTGCAAATGGAGAAAGTGATCCTGTGGTACGGTTAACAACCAAACCAAGGATTGATGAGTCTGAGGATGATTCAGATGTTTACCCATCATGTGCGGTGACTCGAGCTAGAGCTAGAGAATTAGCCAAGACAGACAGTCCGATGCAGTCTGATGTAGTTCCTTGTGACAGTCCTAAACAGGAAGAAAATTTTGATGCCTTATCTGAGACTTTTCTGTCTTCACTGGAGGATAAACATCCTTACAGTGAGCCTGAATTTAAAGATTTGTCTTTGTCGAGGAAGGATTTTATGGTGGAACAGACAAAGGACCCTGAGTTGACAGAATTGAAAGAAAAAGCACTCTCATGTGAGGAGATTGAAAAGGTGCCAACTGGATACTATGTCAAAAATGGAGTGTTAATGAGGAAATGGAGACCTCCTCATGTTCCTGTTACTGAGGAATGGGAAGTTATTCATCAGGTTGTTGTTCCAAAAGTTTATAGGGATGAGATTTTAAACCTGGCCCATAGTATGCCTTTGGGTGGTCATTTTGGTGTGAATAAAACTGTAGGGAAGATCTTGAAACAATTCTATTGGCCTGGTTTGAGAAAAGATGTGGTGATGTTTTGTCGAACCTGCCACACATGTCAGATGGTAGGTAAACCAAATCAAAAACCCCCTGTGGCTCCTTTGAAACCAATTCCTGCTTTTGGTGAACCCTTTTCGAAGGTGATTGTGGACTGTGTTGGCCCATTACCAAAGTCTAAGACTGGAAATCAGTATTTGTTAACCATCATGTGTGCCACTTCTAGATTTCCAGAGGCAATACCCCTCAGAAATATTAAGGCCAAGACGGTGTCAAAGGCTCTTGTAAAATTTTTTACCTTGTTTGGTTTGCCAAAAGAAATCCAATCTGATCAAGGTAGTAATTTTATGTCAAAAGTTTTTCAACAAATAGTCTATGAGCTGGGAGCAAAGCAGATTGTATCATCTGCATATCACCCAGAATCTCAAGGAGCTCTGGAGAGATTTCATTCTACTCTCAAAAATATGCTGAAGACTTATTGCTTTGAAAACACCAAGGTTTGGGACGAAGGTATCCATTTACTTTTGTTTGCCGTTAGAGAATCGATCCAGGAGTCAATCGGATTTAGTCCTTTTGAGCTTGTGTTTGGACATAGGGTGAGAGGACCTTTGGAGTTGTTAAGAGAGCAATGGGTTAATGAGGAAGTTCACTTGAGTCTGTTGGATTATGTCCAAAAATTTAAAACTCGGTTGGAGAGAGTCTGCCAGCTAGCGAGAGAGAATTTGAAAACAAGCCAGATAAGAATGAAGACATATTTTGATAGACGTGCTCGGCCTAGAACATTCGCAGTGGGGCAAAAGGTGTTGGTATTTTTCCCTAGCCAAAATAATCCCTTGCAAGCTCGTTTTTCTGGACCCTATGTTATTGAATCTCGAGTGACTGATCTAACATATATAATCAAAACACCAGATAGACGCAAGAAAACACAACTCTGTCATGTAAACATGCTAAAACCTTATTATGAGAGGGATTCAGTTGTGGCCTTGGTGGATGGTGAAAAGGTTGTTTCTAGAATGCCTGATGTTGATGTTGAGGAAGGCCAATTTAGACCAAATATTGTTCCATCGAAACTAAAAAACCAAAATATCCTGGAGAACCTTGAAACGAAGTTGGACCATTTACAAGTTTCACAAAAACAACAGATGAGAGAATTAATTTTAAAATTTAAAAATCTGTTCCCAGATGTTCCAAACAGAACATCGATAATTACCCATGATGTTGATGTTGGGGATGCAAAACCAATCAAACAACACCCATATCGAATGAATGTGGAAAAAAGTAAACTTGTTGATCAGGAAATAAAATACATGTTGGAAAATGATATTATTAGACATTCTACTTCAAATTCGAGTTCGCCCTGTGTTATTGTACCTAAACCTGATGGAACTGTTAGATTTTGCACAGATTACAGGAAAGTGAATGCTGTAACAAAGTCAGATGCTTACCCTATTCCTAGGGTGGATGATTGCATAGACAGAGTGGGAAAGGCAAAATTTCTTACAAAGATTGACCTATTAAAAGGGTACTGGTGTGTTCCATTAACAGATAGAGGAAGGGTAATTTCAGCCTTTGTAACCCCTTCTGGATTGTATGAATACAATGCTTTGCCATTTGGAATGAAAAATGCTCCGGCAACATTTCAAAGAATGATTAATTCAGTGATTCATGGGTTAAAACATACAGATGCCTACATTGACGACTTAGTGACTGGGAATGATACTTGGGAAGATCACATCTCTGCGTTAGAAAGGTTGTTTGAAAGACTTTCCAAGGCTAACCTTACAGTTAACTTGGCTAAAAGTGAATTTGGCCATGCCACTGTGACGTATCTTGGTTATGTTGTAGGTCAAGGCAAGCAAGCTCCTGTTCAGGCAAAAGTTCAAGCAATATCTGAGTTCCCTATTCCCACAGGTACGAGGACTGTTAGAAGATTTTTGGGAATGGTTGGATATTATCGAAAATTTTGTAAAAGTTTTGCTGATATTGCTCTTCCCCTAACTAATCTTCTGAAGAAGGGAGTAAAGTTTGTTTGGACAGATTCTTGTCAAGAAGTATTTGAGAAGCTGAAAGCCATTTTATGCTACCATCCTGTGCTCAGAACACCTGACTTTGAAAAGCCATTTTCATTAGCAGTAGATGCCAGTGATGAAGCTGCAGGAGCTGTGTTGTTGCAGAAGGGTGACCTTGATGATATTGACCATCCTGTAGCTTACTTTTCAAAGAAATTTAATGAGCATCAAAAGAATTATTCCACCATAGAGAAAGAATTACTGTCGCTTGTTTTAGCCTTGCAACATTTCAGTGTATATGTTTGCACCGCTCAGAAACCATTGACTGTGTATACAGATCATAACCCATTGGTGTTTCTGAGCCGAGTCAAAAACAAGAACAGAAGGCTGTTAAATTGGAGTTTAATTTTGCAAGAGTTTGATCTCATGATAACTCACATTAAAGGCAAAGATAATGTGATTGCTGATTGTCTTTCTTGATGTTAAATGGGAAACATGTATCTGTACTAATCTGATAGTCTGTAGTTGTGTAGCGTGATAATTATTAACATTACTAACTCTATGCGCGGTTAAAATTTTCTTGGGAAAATTTTTTTTTAGGTGGGAGGTGTTACGGACTCAGTGAAAGTCCCTTTAAGATAGAGAGTGTGTGTGTATGTGTGTGTGGGGCGTGCTTACGTCAATAGAAGATAAAGGACGTAATGACGTTGTTGAAGAAGTTAGAAGAAGAAGAAAGAGAGAGAGAGAAGGGAGAGAGACACCAGCCTGCTTGTTTTCTCTATCGATGGATGAGAAACAATAACTGTGTTTGCCACTGAAATCCATGTATGGAAGTTGGAAGTAATCCGGTGGAGTTCACTTTGTTGCTGACCTGTAGAAGGAAACAGGTATTTGTATGTGGACGACCACGGTTCGGATGCTTTTCGGGGTGAGGAAGTCACTACCGAGTAAACACTGAAGTGTCGTTTGGGTTCCATCGTGGAACATTTGGATTTCGTATGTACTCTCTCTATGTTTTTCTACATCTACATCTTATCTTCAGACAACGGTGGTTGTTGAAGAAGCCCTTGCTCATGTTTCACCTTATGGCTTGCGGAACTGAACTTTAAGAACCATTCCGGAACTGGGAGTTTTGGACTTTGTCACACACACACACGAAGAGTTTAGTTTTGGGGTTAACGTTCGAGGTTTAACATTTTTGAATTCTAACATACTAACATTTTTACTTTTATTTTACGTATTATCATAAGTAGTGATTAATAAAATAGTTTTTAACACTGAATCATGCTCAGTGTGTTTCTTTTGTTGCTGGTTTGTGACAATACTCTCCAATCTAGGCAGCATCCTGGTAAATCTCCTCTGCTGCCTCTCCAATGCCTCCACATTTTTCCTATAATGAGGCGACAAGAACTGTACACAGTACTCTAAATGTGGCCTAATTAGAGTTTGTAAAGCTGCATCATAACCTCGCGGCTGTTAAACTCAATCCCGCGACTTATGAAAGTCAAAATCCCATTGGCATTCTTAACTGCTCTTTCCACCTGTGAGGCAACTTTCAATGAACTGTGAATATTAACCCCCAGATCCCTCTGCTCCTCCACAATGCCAAGTACCTTGCCGTTTACCCTGTACTCTGCCCTGGAGTTTGTCCTTCCAAAGTGTACCACCTCACACTTCTCCGGATTGAACTCCATCTGCCACTTGTCAGCCCAGCTCTTCATCCTATCAATATCCCTCTGTAAGCTCCCACAGCCCTCCACACTATCCACAACACCGCCTATCTTAGTGTCGTCCGCAAACTTACTAACCCAGCCCTCCACCCCCTCATCTAAGTCATCTATAAATATCACAAAAAGTAGCGGTCCCAGAACCGATCCCTGAGGGACACCACTAGTCACTGCCTTCCAATCCGAGGGCACTCCTTCCACCACAACCCTCTGCTTTCTACATGCAAGCCAATTCCAAATACACACACCCAAGCTTCCTTGGATCCCTTGGCCTCTGACCTTCTGAAGAAGCCTACCATGAGGAACCTTATCAAATGCCTTACTAAAATCCATGTAAACCACATCCACCACACTGCCCTCATCAATCATCCTGGTCACCTCCTCAAAGAACTCTATCAGGCTTGTGAGGCAAGATATTTTCTTCACAAAGCCATGCTGGCTGTCCCTAATCAGTCCATGATTCTCTATGTGTTCATAAATCCTATCCCTTAGAATCCTTTCTAACAGCTTACCCACCACAGACGTGAGACTCACCGCTCTATAATTCCCTGGCCTATCCCTATTACCTTTTTTGAACAAGGGGACAACATTCGCAATCGTCCAATCCTCCGGCACCACCCCCGTAGACAACGAGGAGTCAAAGATCCTTACCAGCGGTTCAATAATCTCCTCGCTAGCCTCTAGAAGCAGTCTGGGGAAAATCCCGTCAGGCCCCGGAGATTTATCTGTCTTAATATTAATTTACAACTTCAACACATCCTCTCTCTTGTAATCAACAACCTCGAGAAAATTACCCCTACCAGCACTCCCTTCTGCTTCATCAAAACCCCTCTCCCTGGTGAATATCGAAGAGAAGTACTCATTCAGAACTTCTCCCACTTCCGCCGCCTCCAGGAAATTCTCCCACCTTTGTCCTTAATCGGACCTACCTTCACACTTGCCATCCTCCTACCCTTCACGTACTTGAAAAAGGCCTTGGGATTTTCCTTAACCCTACTAGCCAAAGCCTTTTCATGTCCCCTTCTAGCTCTCCTCAGCCCTTTCTTAAGTTCCTTCCTCGCTACGCTATATTCCTCACGGGCCCTGTCTGAACCTTGCTGCTTATACCTCACGTATGCTACCTTCTTCTCCCTAACAGGTCGTTCCACCTCTCTCGTCACCCACGGTTCCTTCACCCTGCCATTCCTTCTCTGCCTCACCTGGACATATTTATCCCTAACATCCTGCATAAGATCCATGAATATCGACCACATCCCCATGGTACATTTTCCTTGAAAAAGGACATCCCAATTTACACTACCAAGTTATCTCCTTATAGCCTCGTAGTTAGCCCTTCCCCAATTGAAAAACATCTTGTCCTCTTTGCACCTGTCCCTGTCCATGGCAGTTTTAAAGGTTATGGAGCAATGGTCACTGTTCATTTGAACGTGGGTCTCTCTGTGGAAAATGCTCCGGAAGGAACTATGACCTGTGATATTTCCAGTTGCGCGTCTCCTGACCACTGCCTTCCGCAATCATCAGTATCGTTGAAGACTCCGGTCAAAGTTGTTCCACATTTATTCACTGTTGTTAAGGATAGCCGGAGCTGCAGAAAGATATGCTGCCAATGCAGAGCTTTGGTCTGACACAGGCCAGATTATGATACGCCTGGAGTGTACACGTTGTGTTCCTCAGGTACAAACACACTCTATGATCGAATGTTAAGGTGGATCATTATCCAGATTATAATGGTTACTAAGAGTGGAAAATGAGGAGTTTGCTGAGACCTTGGCAAAGATCTTTGTATGCATTTCAGACGTCCCATAATACTGGGGAATAATCGGTGATTTTCCTTCGTTGCAGACCGGCCAGCTCTACATCAGTGGCAGGGAAAGTATTGGAGAAAGTTCTACGGGATAGGGTCTACACAAATCTGGGAAGTTACAGCTTTTTCGGGACAGACAACATGGCTTACTGCGGGGAAGCTCATATATTACAGAGGTGACTGGATGTGATTGAGCGGGTAAAGTGGGCTATCGATGAGGATAGGGCAGTGGGTGATGTATATATCGACAAGTGAAACATTCTTCAAGGCCACGTTGGTAGGCTGATCCAAAAGCTGAAGGCACATGGGGTCCACAATGACTTGACAGACTGGTTTTAATATTGTTTGTCCATAAGAAGACAGTGCAGTTGCGGAGCGGTTTTTCACTGATGGGTTGGGGTCGGGGTGGGAGACTGTGAGTAATGGTGTTCCGCAAGGAACAGAGCTGGGGCTTCCGTTGCATGTGTACAAGGTACCTGTACGCAAAGGCAGGTGGTCTGGTCCGTACGTTTGCAGACGACAGAAAACAACAGTGGTGTGGCGAGTGAGGAAGGTTGTCAAATGATCCCGCGGGATCTATCCCACTGGGAAATGTGGTCACATAAAGTGGCAGATGGACTTTTATCCGGATAAGTGTGAAATGTTGCACTTTGGGACGTCAAAAGTAAATGCTGAGGCTTTGTCTCCAGTGGTTTCGGTGAGATGCTGAGCTGTGGTCAGGCAAGGTCCGGAAAGACTTCGACTGACCTCTGCAGTCTTAATTGTTTTGATATGACAATTAAGTAGCCGTGTGTTCCTCCTGAAGGAGGTGGATGAACGGGGCCCCTCTTCCAGTCGCTGTTGACAATACATATTAGAGGTTCGCCCTGCTGCAGCTCCTGACTGACAGCGTTGACAGGCAGCAACTGCAGTTGGACTCACTCAGAATCATCCGCGATGCTGAGAGCATCATTGTCAGGAGCTTTAGAAAGGGGATCCGAAATAATGAGCAGGCAGCAACGCTCGGGTGACCACCAGGAATTGTAGAGCGGGTAGGCAGAGCATGTCGGATGCAGCTGTGGTCATTCCCCGCATTTACACCTATATATTTGTGGATAACGTAGGGGCGATGGCCTTGCGCAGAAGAGCAGCAGAAACGTAGTCTGTAGCACATCGGCTGGTTCTCATGTACAGCACGGGAGGGTGGATTCAAGGAGAGCTGAAGTAACTGGAGTCTCGAGATTTCAACAGCGCTTCACCGCCACCCTCTGGTCTTTTTCCACCCAGTCAATTTTACATCCGATTGGTCAGCTCACCTTGTCATCCATGTGATCTAACCTTCCATACCAGGCAACGATACGGGTTCTTGTCAAAGGCCAGGCTAATGTCCATGAAGACGACGTCTACCTCCCTGCTGTCGTCAATCTTCTCCGATACCTCTTGAAAAAACTCAGTCAGATTTATGAAAAACGAGTTGCCCCGCACAAAGCCATGCTTACTTTACATTACCCGTACTCCTTTTCCAAATGCCGGTCAATCATGTCTCTCAGAATCCCCTGCAATAAATTGCCCACCGCTGATGTCAGACTCGCTGTATTGCCGTTCCCTCTCTTGCACTTCCAGCCCCTTCTTCATAAAGACTCAGCACTACCCACCCTCCAATCATCCGGTGCCTCATCCGTGGCTATACACAATGCATATATATATAATTACTGCCCAAGCTTCCAAATATCGAAGGTTACACGTGATCAGGCCTCAGTATTTTTCCACATGAATATAGCTTAAGACTGCCAGCCGTTCCTGTGATATAATTG